>NC_068360.1:12425118-12557203 GCF_020536995.1 Dreissena polymorpha
TCGTACTGAGTATTTTACGAGCAGCTAACCTGTTATTTGAAAGAAGAGATAAATTATGTCAAATAAACACAAATTTTAGCATCTGTATTATTAAGAATCTGGTTACGTTGTGAAATTGTTATGATTGTTCTGTGATCTTAATAAGTACATTTTATAAATTTTAAACTGTTTTCACTTATTTTTCATGAGGTAGAATGCCTATGAGTTTGAGTCAAATTTTCCTTAACTTAATAGAATATAAAATTTACATTATGTAGTTAGACAGATATCAAACTCGATTCGCAGAAAAAGTGAAGTGCTTTTTAGGGTATTCACGGTTTTGAAAAAAATAATATGTTATCAATAATGCAGTCTTTTTGACGATCTCAAAAGCGGTAAACGTGTTCAAAACAACTTTGTCGTTTATTACTGTATTTGTTTCTTTTGGGAATAGAAGGTAAGTATGACGAAGGTATAAACAAGAACTAGAACTTAAATAATTATGGAATTTGTTGGCGTATTATATACCTTGATTCAGTGTTTTTTTTAAATCAACATTCACATGTAAGTATTTCGTAATCTATGTATAAATCTTTTATTTGATAAATTGTGTTTCCAATTATTTTTTGCAGTTTGTCGTTACGTTTAAACAAAATGAGCTATATGTGCTGCGTATGTTGTTGTTTTTAAATTGTATAGCTTGGTCTTTATTTAAACAAAAACCCATTTAGTTTTACATTTTACATGAATATTTTGAATTAAAATACTCTATTTTGGAAAATCTGCGTTTCACTATGTAATGAAGTATTTCATTATGACTGTAGTCAGTTGATTAAAATAATGCATTATGTAAAAAAATGACAACTTAAATAGTGCGTTATTTATATATGCAGTTGTTTCCTCAATAATAATTCACATATAAGCGTTTGCTTCCCATTTTATTATGCATTTGTTTACAATTTCTTTAGGATTATGTATCTGCAATGAAGCGCAAATATGATGCACATCATATCTTGGTTGATTATGATGATTCCGTGTGTGTGATCATGTAATATCCTCTGTTGTTATACTAATATAAGTATCATAAATCTCAAATCAAATCATCCGTATACGTTCAAAACAAAAAAAGAATAATGCATCCACATGTGTGTGTGTGTGTTTAAATCAAAGTGCAGCTGACTGCCTATCATAATTATGTTAGCTTTTGTATTTAATAAATAATATTATTCAAATGTTTATTGACCTGAAGTTAAATTTAAAGGAGTAGTGTACAAATAAATTATACATTTATGCTGTGTAAAATATAAATATATGGGTGCGAATATAATTATAATTCGATTGTCTGCATAGAGATATATGAAGGTGATGTTCTCCCAATAAACGTAATATTTGAAATCGAATTATATACTACATTTCATGTACTCAAATCATGTAAACTAACTTATTTGATGAATTATAGTAATGCAATTTAGGACATAACTAGCAATTGACCGCAATCACACGCTTAATGTTAATCGATTTTGACAGACACACGAATTTTTTTATTGCATACTGTGTTTAAACATAAAAAGTATGTATACCATGGATGACAAATACCTTGAATATAGTTGCTTCTTTACAGTTCACCTTCAAGCCCGACTTGTTCAATCGGAGATAAGTTAGTATCAGGAAATCCCGTACGGGCCATTACAAATGGACCATGGAATATTAAATGCACAAGCAACAACACTCCTCCACCTGGAGCTATTCGTGGGCACTGCCTATTGGAATGAAACAAGATGGGCAACAAATCACAATACTACGCGCACTGTCAAACGGTTCTCACACACTTGATGTTAACAATTTTATTAATTCAACATTGCGACCGCAAGTCATTACTGGACACACCAATGTCATGTTTACACTTGACATATTATGGAAGTTTCATCAGTAATTGTTTGTATATTTATATTGCAATAACAATTAATATACGTTTAGAACGACTGATTTAGATCATTCTAGTCCTATAACAAATCAACTGACTAGGTAGAGCTATTATAATCTTAATTAGAGGCGCGTATGCATGTCACGATGAATGCTTCATTGTGATATACTCGTTCTGCATTTTATCCGTTCAGATCCAATGGTCGTACAAAATATAGGGAATACAACTGTTTTGAGAAACCAGGCCTTTTCTGTCACGTGCCGCTACACACCTGGGAATCCACCTGATACGAGTTTTACATGGACACACGTGAATACATCTCGCTTGGTCGGACGAGAACAAAGCCTTGAAGTTCAAGCATGCTGAACTCTAACGAGGGCTTTTATAAATGCGGAGTTAACAACAAAATGACACCTACAGGATGCTGTGCACTGCCAGCGTACCATGTAACAATGTTCTTTAATTGCTTTTTAAGACATTTAGCTTTATTAACATATTGCTCTAATCTTATGCTGTATGTCTTAATATGTATAACTACATATATTTATAGTTATTTGCTAATATAATTACTTTGTTAGTGAATGGTTAATACCTAAATTTATGAAGTTAAACGTCTTTTCAATATATTTGGCACTGTTAACATCAATGCTTTAAATTGTATTTGTATGTCCTGATACTCATAACTAAATGTATAATTAGTGTGCATGTTCATTTACTTACTTTGTAGACGCCGCAAATATTATTATATGCCACCGGATTTGACAATCCGTCAAATATTACGGTAAACAAATATCAAACTGTTTTATTAAAATGTGATTCTGAAGGCGACTCTTTAGCTTCTGTATTTCTGATTTACTAAAAGGAACATATTATGAAACAATATTTGCATCTATTACTCGTGCACGATGTGAATATGACATGGGCATCTACCAGTGCAGAGCGAACAACACGTATCATCAAGTTCAGAATGTTCGAGAAATTGAGATCAAGATCAAATGTAAGTCAAAAAGATATAACACGGATTTTTTGATGTTTCAAAGTAACGGTCTATTGTTAATAACCATTTGCGAATGACTATGGCTTATTATTTTCGATATTAAAGTTCCTTTATGGAGAATCTATTCATTGATTGATCACACTTGATATTTAAAAGGTATTATATATTTAATATATTTTATATTAGAAGCTATATTTTACAGAAAAGCCAGCAATGTCAACTATTCCGCGTTCTTGAAGAGTCGGTTACAGACTGTTCAGTGACAGTCGAATGGATACCTGAATTTAATGGAGGCGAATGTCAATGGGTAGTTTTAAGATATAAACAGGAAGTGAGAAAAATATTGGCTAAACAAAACTGTATCTGAAATGTAACTCGAATATCTATTGACGGATTGGTTTCTTGGACCTCTTATCAAATCAAAATGTAGGCAGAAAAATCAATTGGAAAATCAGGGGAAACCATTAGTAACAAAATATGGTATGTATAATTCAATTGGTATTAAAAAGTATGAAGTTCATATCATAAGTGTATACCATTTTCGGAAACATATTTATGAAAATAAAACATTTCATTTGCAGTATTTTCAAATATGAAGCTACTAAGTATTGCATTATTAATTAGTTGCACTTCATCATATTTTGAGTAGATCGATTACATTTAACATTTTCTATCTTACAGATTCCAAAGTATAAACTTAAGTCACGTCTTATATTATTCTTTTTGTTATCTGTATGAAATATTGTTAAGATGCACGGAGTTGCTTAATGGCCACAAACAATATCAAAAATTCTACAATATTATTGAATGATGAAATACGTTATCAATTAAATGATGTGATTTGAGGGGTCAATAATTGCACTGCGTGGACAAAGTGAGATTGAAACATTTTACTATTGAATTTGCCTACTTGTACCAGATAATAATAATATACTTTATATTTTTCACCATTTTTGGATAGTCCAATCATCCTTAAATTATACATTTTCAGAGTCATTGAACTAAATAATAATAAGAAATAAATGTGCTAACAATATTCTAAAATATGGTCTTAGCACTGTGTCTTCGTCGAAATAAGTATACAATTTCATTCGTTTTCAGGAAATCTTGACGCTGGTGCTCATTACGATGACTTATTCAAAGGACAGTAAGTGATCTTTTTTATTGTGTTCTAGTATTCAATTCATACTAATATTGCCGTAAATTATTATCCAGAATTGTACAATTGATTGTAAGCAATACTAAGAATCATGATAGTGTTTGCTACAAGACAAACGTCTCTGCTATCAATGCCAGCACCGAATATGAGGAGTACAGAATCGGAATGTGTGTATGTGTGTAGATATAGGCATTTATGTTCTAAAAATATGTATGCTGTGATGAAACCGTCTTTTTTTGTAATGTGTATGAACTTTATTCCATGTGTTGATTTATTGATATATCTTATGAAGTGAAAAAATCAATAGGAATTTGTTAAACTTTAAACATATTACTACGAGATAAATTATTCTGATCATACTATATGGTCATACTATACAAAGCTTAATCGATTTCAGTAACAGAGCAACAATTAACATCCTACGCCATATAACATATAACGATCAATGAAACGGAGTCTTTAACAATTAACGCAAAGTGGTTTTTTAAACCGCTTTAGGAATTTCGGATCTGTATGCGATGAACTTAAGAAATATTTTATTTCAGAATCCAATCACATTAACCAGTCTGAGACACGGACTGAAACTTCGTGTCATCAGTATTTGGTCATATCGAGTGGCGGCACAGAGGGGAATAGTGTTCCTAACCGTTTATTTGAAGCGTCAGATAATGATTGTGCATTAGGGAGAGAGGACAAATTCTACGTTAATTTAGTATTGTCGAAAACTGAAATTAAACAAAGTAACTTATTTTTGTTGCGTAAGTAAAATATAAAATTTTAAAACTTGCATATATACTATGAACTGCTAGTTACAGAAGCGTCTATGGTTAATTCGTATTGGAGTATATTATTGGAACTTGAAATGCTGTTGTTAAATAAGCGTACTATTCATGAAACATAAAAGCATCGGTCACATGACAATTGTTATATTATAATTGTGCAATTTGACTACAGTCTTTACACACCAATACACTTCATGTGTCATTATTCTGAAAACATATATGTGAACAAAATTGTCTTTGCTTGCATGAAGTTGGTCCTTTCATTTATACACTCAAATGTAGCATAACATTGGTATTCAAATACTATATTCACACGATGTGTGTGTTGGGAGTGCAATAAAGTATATTTTGTTAAATAAATTGAACACAATTATAACACACCATTTACAAAAAGCGTCATTTGCATTCAGTATTTCACGCGCAATTTGAGCTAGTTCGGTGTTGAGTTTTGAATTTATAAACACATTATTATAAAAACGTTTAGTTTTATCCATAAATTAACCAACAATGCCATAATTGATTTTCACTCAGATGCCCATGCTGTTTCGAAAAGTAAACGGTTTAATGACATTTATAAATATCATATGACGTCTTTGAAATAGTTTCCTTCAATGTTTGTAAATATCGATGATGAATGGCAAACCATAACAACGCTCTTTTGCAATATTAGTACTTAACAAAGATACATTATATATTTTTATTGTAATACACCATGGGTGTTTGAGAGATCTCCATATACATAATATGTTAGGATATACCGTTACAAATTAATACGATAATTATATGAATATATCTACCGACAGTGAAGCAAATTATACCACTATGCACATATCTTCGAACTCTGCATATCCATTTTCGTCTGCAGTTATCTGCTGCAAGTTTGGTTTATCTACCTAATCGAGACATAGGACATATATATTATGTTTTATTTATAGAAATTTGAGAAATAGAAACTAGTGACAATGTATATGTTTAACATCAACTGAGCCGCACATCACGACTGAATATAACAAAACATACAATCGTTTATACATACTTTCTGTTTTGTTTGTTATTTTTCTTACAAACCATATCCACGTTTTTGAAAAGATTATGTATTCACTACAAACAGGAACTATGAATTTACTATGTAGCTTTTAAAGCAGATAATGTAGTCGCATTCATCGTTTGTATTCATTATTTTGCATTAAAAACCTTAAAATGTGGCGAATAGTTTCGATTAGAGCCCACTATCTCCACATTCCATGTCGTTTACCATACCGGATGTACCGTGGGAACGTTTCATTGACGCTGTGTTTGTATTGCTTTGCAACACACGCTTAAACTATTCCATACAATTCCAATCATACTGTGAATGTCTTAATCCTGAAAAAGGCCATCGGGTCTTAGTTTACACTTTGACCACAACAGATAACACGTTAACAGGAATATGATACTTTATATTGTGGAAGGGGGTGTCAAATAAAGAGTGTGTAAAATACCTTAGTGACTTGTTCCGCTGAATTATCAACCGATATATTTTTAAATAATTGTCAATGGTATTTTGTGGAATAAACATAACTGAACCCAATAAGATTCATACGTTTACATTTCTTTAAAAGTATCATCATCCAAAACTATGTATACCGCTCGTGTGCCACTTACTGCACATCCAATATGTCCCGGACACATCCAATATGTCCCGGAAGATGCAGGATACTTGTTATGTGTACATTACATGATGTAAGCTTGCACATAAACACATACTTTGACAGTTATCCTGTTACGATCGATGACTAAAACAAGACATTACTGATAAACAAAAACACAAATACTACTTGCGTACAGTATACGTTTGCATGACAATTCCAATCCCCAGTTTAAAAGATTGCTATCGTGAAAAATAGGATTCGATGTTCGCTATTACATAAGTATATATTTTGTAAACTTTTTTTGAAGATAATTTAAGCGTTATATAAACAAAAAGGATTTGCAATCTGCTCAATATAAAATGCTAATAGTGTTTGAGCATTACGAGTCTGAATGATCATATTAAGAGCAAGTAAACTGTATTTGATGTATATGAAAACATGAATTCAACATAATGTTATAATATTATTTGTGTGTATGATTTGATTGATTTTCTTCGTTGTATTACAATAATCATCATATACACTCACGCTGATTGCACATCTTTAGATTGAATGGACTAATAAGAAGATTGATTTATCGAGTTTTAGTGTTATAAGTTATTCTTTGAATGTATGCATTTGTAACACGCCTTTACGAGCACTATGAAATTAAACGTGTTGCGCAAAGAACGACCTATGTTTCTACCGATTGTAAACACTCAGAAATACTATGTAAGCTTCACATATTAATACGAAATAATTTGCATCATACAATTGAGATTATAATCGCTTGTTTAATTATATCTCCATGGTTCATTTTGATCTACCAATGGATTTTGTTTTTATATATTATGCATTTATCAGAAGTTTCAAAAATCCTTTAATGTGTACACAAAAATAGTTAGTAAATCAAACGTTTAATCACGACTTTCTGATATCCAATAACGAAAAATTAATATTCAACCCCAATTGAATCATTTTGCCTATTGTATTGTTACATAATTTGTCTGTTACCATCTATTCCAGGACGAGACCTGTTGACGCAGACTCGATTCTCTGAAATGTATCGTATTAATTGTTACAACACGATTTAGATATCCAATTAATCGGTTAGGTTTTCAAGCATAGTTCTATCGTAAATATGCATAATGCACATTTATAAATTGGCATAGTATGATAGGATAAACACTCATATGGTTTTTAAATCTTTCATTTTCCACTGTGATTTTTTGCAATATTAACAGGTTTGATTGCATTTGTAACATTTATCGACAAGAAAGACATAGTACAAAAATAATTGAGCTCATATTTCCAGCAAATAGTGGTTTTAGTTAAACAAGGCATAATTAAACTTATAATCAAACTCAGCATGTTATTTAAACTACAAGTTCATGTGAAAGTTTAAATAGTAATGTTCAAATCAGTAGAAAACCAAATCAGTAGAAAAGAGTTGGTATTTTAAGGATCTGTATCTAAATAATTAAGATAAAGGTCTTATGAGGGTTGGAGTCTACGGAAGTGAATCAAGGAAGTGACGTTAACTTCCCCGATGGCTTGGTGGTGGGTTACAGCTGTGTTGAAGCTAGGTTCCATCTTTTAATGAAGAAGCCTCGTTAAGGCAACGGCCCTCTGTTTGTCGTATTGTACATATTCGTGTCAACTTGATTATAGTTTAATTATCAGTATTTGTATCACAAACGATTTTAAATAATTGTCCTAAGTTAAGTATTCAAATCAAAGTCATTTTGTATTTGTTAACTTGTTCTACGCAACAAAATTAAACATATTAAATTAATTAATGATCAAAATGTGTTCAAAGTATCACGTCAATTGCACGCAAAATCACAAACATATTAGAATTGTTATACTAACTTTCAGAAAGGCATTGACCGAAACACATCGTTCAACGTGTCGAAACAATGTTTGAAAAATATCTTGGTTACTTTTAAACAACATGTTAAGACATTTTACTTAAATTGGCTTTCGCCGTGACTTAACGCGAAAAGATAACACTACAGAATTGGTAATCATGCATATAGTTTTGAAAAATGGCAATTCGTTTATGTGTCATGCAAGGTCCCTTGCCCATTAAATAATTATGACAAGCATTAATTAATTTTAATGACGTTTCCTGACATAGGAAACATATAACTATTCGTCTATAATTTTAATTTGATAAACAAATAGTAGTCACATAACGAAAATACAACTTCCATAACTGAGGTAATTTTCACAAAACTTGCAATATAACGTTTGTGTCGGTATTTTACACCAAAAATATAAGATGGTTGCATAACTTCGTAAGCCAATATTCTTGTAAAATACATCGATAATTTAAAAAGGTAGCTAAATTTCATTTTATGTATTCGTATTGTTATAAATAATTGTCCTATTTTACAATGGATGAATGGTTAATTTAAGTAAATATACCTTAAATAATATGAATGTTTATGTTATGCGCATTAAAAATATCAATAAGTAGCTAAATTGCATATCCAACATTTTTATGCCAAATGCAACACTGTCAAAAATGTTAATTTAGTTGTTCGTACCTTTATTAACATCGATAATATACATGTTCATATTATACACAGCAAAACTATAGAATAGTCACTCAATTGCATAATTAATATAAACACTCTTAGACAACTTAATAATATGCAACACTCGCTAACTGTTATTAGGGTTCTTCATACCGTTATTCACATCAATAGTTGTAATGGTAGCTTTAATCGCAATTTACATAAGGCTAAAGAAATATATTGCAGTAGACGAGCTCTGACGGTTATTGCAACTTCCATATCCATATATCTTGCGAGTTCAAATATGCGTTGCACATTTGTAGCAGACATTATTCTGATAAATAACAGTTAAGTTATGTGATATGGCAAGCAAACACTTTTAAATTGCGTTGTCATAGGTCGTCATTAGTGAAGCAGACAATTATAAAAAATAAATTCGTGTTCTATATTTAAACTATATGCTAAAGACTGGGGCCTAAATGTTTGTTGTAATAATACAAAATTTAAAACGCAGTGATTGTTTGCATTGTGTCTTGTTTCATAGTTATGTGTCGTTTTGTTCATTCCATGTACCTGAATAGTGTTAAAAGTGTTGCGTCAGAAAAATCACCATGGCACGAGTCGGTAATTAATTGTTTGCTAATTACATAAAGGCACATACCGCTAATTGATAGTTTGTGAGTCGATAGTAAAGCACTTTTCCTAAAAGAAAAAGACCAACTTCATTTTATTAGTTCTTTATTGAAGTAATTGTATTATTGTTCATTCGTGTTATTTAAATTTTTATGTATATAGTACCTACGCATACAATACAATAACAGCACTTAATGTTTTATATTTATTTAACATATTGAACTATGCACACATGTATTTCTACTAACAATAAATCATTTTATTTTATTATTACATACACATGATGCATAAAAATAATAACACTTTATGTTTTATATTTATTGAACAAAATGAACTATTTACAAATATTTGTATACTAACAATAAATCATTTTATTTGTTGTTATTTATAATTTCAATTGTCAACATTGTTGTAATTTTCTACATTAATTTACATCCCAATATTCACACCTATACGGCATTATTCACACCTATCCGCCTTTATATTATCAGTGGGACGAAACGTCTACCCCTTTTCAACACAAATATCAGTGGCACGGCCTGGTAGTGGCACGAAACGTCCATAAACCGTTTAGTCGCTTTATCTAGTATGTTTCAAGAATTTTACGTGTTTCATCTGACCAGTTTGTATTAGCTTCAATAAAGCACAGGACGGTTTTATCAAACGTGTGATCAATTTCGCTTAAATGTGAAGCAAAGGGGATCTGTTCAATTTAATTGTTTTTCCATCAGATGCATGCTAGTTTATGCGTTTGCTCGAAGCATTTTTGTTTCACTATTTGAACGTATACTCGTTGGTGTTTTATCATATTTCTCAACAATATATAAATTTTTTCATGATGATGATGATGATGATGGTGATGCTATTAAGACAGGTTAATATGTTAGACGCGATGAATTGTATCATGTTGGTGTAGCTTGATATTTGTATGTGTACAGTTCTAACAAATATGATATGCATTTGATAAAATTGTCAAAATTCGTCATCCATATTTCAAACACATTTTAATAAACACGAAACTTAACACGTCGAAACACTCAAAGCTATACACGGTAACCGTTTAGTGTCCCAGTCCAAAGATCGAGTTTAATCTTAGTAATATCATTAAAGCTAAATTTTAAAACTCTAACAAAGAATCGATCATTTGTTTCAATAAATATAGTCCGACAACGGTATGAAAATAAAAAATCCATATATTGATAAATTTGGTATGGTAAATGTTTTCATAAATAGCTGTACCGCCATCAGTTACATAATTTGACAAGTCATTTAGAGAACTGTATAAAAAATCAAATGCAGGTGTTTGATTTTAAATTGAGTTATAACTTCAGCAATTAAATTAAAAACACCTGACAGATATTAATCATATATAAGCTCTTGTATGCTTATTTTTTGTATGTGTACAATTTCTATTACATTTTTAAAAACACTTTACATACCACGATAACTGTATGTCTTCCTTTTAAAAATGCTGATGTTGTTTGTTTAGATGTGTGCCTAGCTAGCATGCACGTTTTTCAAAAAGATTTGACCCGGGGACGATCATGCATAAGTTTGTGACTACGTTACGACTCATCGTGTGTCAGAGTTACAACTCGCATTGTGTGCGTGAGTTACAACTAGAAAGCATGTGAGAGAGTTACGAGCAGCAAGCCAGTGAGTGAGTTACAGCTCGAAAGCTTATGAGTGATGAATGTGTATGTGAGTAAGTTACGGCTAATACGCCAGGAAGTGAAATACTATTGTTAACCTATTATTGAGAGGTATGACTCGTTAGCCAGTGAGATAGTTATGCCTTTTTAGCCACTGAGAGGGGTATGACTCGTAAGCCAGTGAGAGAGGTATGGCTCGTAAGCCAGTGAGAGGGGTATGACTCGTAAGCCAGTGAGAGGGGTATGACTCGTAAGCCAGTGAGAGGGGTATGGCTCGTAAGCCAGTGAGAGGGGTATGACTCGTAAGCCAGTGAGAGGGGTATGACTTGTAAACCAGTGAGGGAGGTATGACTCGTAAGCCAGTGAGAGAGATATGACTCGTTAGCCAGTGAGAGATGCATGTCTCATTAGCCAGTGAGAGATGTATGACTCGAAAGCCAGTAAGAGATGAATGACTCGTTAGCCAGTGTGAGAGGTATGCTAGTAAGCATGTGAGATAAGTATGCCTCGTAAGCAAGTGCAATAGTTATGCCTCGTAAGCCACTGAGATAGTTATGCCTCGTAAGCTAGTAAGACAGTTATGCCGCGTAAGCCAGTGAGATAGTTATACCTCGTAATTCAGTGAGATAGTAATGCCTCGTAATCCAGTAGCATAGTTATGCCTCGTAAGCAAGTGAGATATTAATGCGTCGTAAGCCAGTGAGAAAGTTATGCCTCGTAAGCCAGTGAGATAGTTATTCGTCGTAAGCCAGTGAGATAGTTATGCGTCGTAAGCCAGTGTGATAGTTATCCATCGTAAGCCAGTGAGATAGTTATGCCTAGTTATCCAGTGACATAGTTATGCCATGTAAGCAAGTGAGATAGTTTTGCGTCGTAAGCCAGTGAGGTGGTTATTCGTCGTAATCCAGTGAGATAGTTATGCCTCGTAGGCCAGTGAGATTGTTATGCCTCGTAGGCCAGTGAGATAGGTATGCCTCGTAAGCCAGTGAGATAGTTATGCGTCGTAAGCAAGTGAGATGGTTATTCGTCGTAAGCAAGTGAGATAGTTATTCGTCGTAAACCAGTGAGATAGTTATGCGTCGTAAGCCAGTGTGATAGTTATCCATCGTAAGCCAGTGAGATAGTTATGCCTTGTTATCTAGTGACATAGTTATGCCATGTAAGCAAGTGAGATAGTTTTGCGTCGTAAGCCAGTGAGATGATTATTCGTCGTAATCCAGTGAAATAGTTATGCCTCGTAGGCCAGTGAGATAGTTGTGCCTCGTAGGCCAGTAAGATAGGTATGCCTCGTAAGCCAGTGAGATAGTTTTGCGTCGTAAGCCAGTGAGATAGTTATGCCTCGTAAGCCTGTAAGATAGGTATGCCTCGTAAGCCAATGAGATAGTTATGCGTCGTAAGCCAGTGATAAGTTATGCGTCGTAAGCCAGTGTGATAGTTATGCGTCGTTAGCCAGTCAGACAGGTATGCCTCGTAAACCAGTAATTGAATTTAAACTTGTAGCCTGTGAATTAAATTGTATCGTACGTCAGTAGATGACCTTAAAGCAAATCATTTTCTCAGCCAGTTTGAATTGCCGTAACGTAAGATTTTGAGTTCACAAAAATCAATAAAACTTTTCTTAATGTAATTTTGTGTTTTTGAACATATGTTCAGTATTTTTGCGAATAAAACTGCGATTTTTCTTATTCCTCTACATTCAACGTATTTCGTTTTGTTTCTAAAAAATTCATTTCAATATGTGTTTGAAAATTCAATACATCGAATCGAAAGTTAGCTTTTATTAGTCTGCTCTTGGTTGCCAAAGTTAAAAGTGGTATTGATTTAGCTCTCAATATATACAGAAAGCAGGGGAGCAATTCACCAGTACACCCCTTCCACCCTTACATGGAAAACTACCTTACACAAAAACCAACCGATCGATATGATATTTGCGCATTTCCGCACCTATTTGCATTTGAATAGTTAGCGTGCTAAACGCGGAAGAGATATTATAATTGTATTGGCGGTTGAACAAAATTATTGCTTGAAATGGTCCGGACTGTTGTATACATTCAATGGGGTGGTTTAAATGAGCCGGTTGGCCGATAGCAGTCATGACCATGCTTTGCAACCCGTGAAAACTACGTAATTCGAATACATAAAACTCTACTTGTGTGTTTAAAAGAATAGCTCACCGTTCCGTGTGCTTTATTTACATACTATCAATCTAAATGGTGTCCTTGGCCCAGTTATATTAAAATGCACACGTTTATGGTCTTACAAATTTATCAAGGTGAGGATTGCTGCGTTATTTGTTTTTTTATTTGTTTGAAAGCATTGGTTATTTTCTGTATTCATTTTTGCCCATAGTATGCTACATAAACGATTTGACGAAATCCTTGATATTCAAAAACAACTAAATATGAAGAGTGTGTTAATTAAGAATTCAAATTACAACAGACAAATGTGTATAGTAATCCCGGTAAAGGGAAATAAGCAGACAATACACTACCTAATCGAAATCTACATTTAACTGCTCCTGATCATAGTAGGCATTTATGTTTTAAAGAGAGATGTTAATTACATTGTAAAATACATTTCCTTACTAACAATATTGAATGCACTTACACTTCCAAAAAATACCATACAAATAATATACCGCTATGTTAATCAGAAATCATCAATTGAACGCATTTCTACAAACGTGTTTTATAAATATTATTATTGAGTTATTAAAGAGTGAGCCTAACGACCCATATGTACCCGTTAATTTAATGTTATTTGATAAATACCGTATTTTTTTCTAGTGTTTTTGCCTAGTTAAAATTAAATGGATCAATTTCAATCGATCGAATCCAAAGAGTAAATTTAAGAATAAAGCATACGAGAAATGAGCGAAAACTGATAGTATTCCATATGCACACAGTGCATTCGCGCACGTTGGTCCGGAGCCACATTGTCCGCTATAAAGTCATTCAAGATTAAGTGAGCTCATACGCGGACATTATTATTTCTCATCACAATATACGGATGCAGTGCCATATTTGGAGCCACGCTGTTCGGATATATCCCCATTTGTTTGCAAACAGTTTACAATATGCATATACGTGTATATTGAGTAGAACATATCACATCGGTATACGACTTGTTCTCTCCACAGAACAGCTAATTGATCACCAACAGAATACAACAAACAAATTATACGGACTAACATTGTATGCACTCGGGATACTGTATAGTCAAACTTACAATTGTTACATTGTTTGGAGAAAAACGACAGACTGTCAGTGTTCATAAAGTACTAAATTGCGTTCAGACGTTAAACGATGTTTGTTTTTTTCCCACATCTTTCATGAAGACAAGACGGAATCAAGTTCGATTTTTTTTGGGGCAGGATTAGTGTTTTCATATATCTCTTAGACAACTGTGGTTATTGGTAGATCTTTAAAATAAAATATTGTATTATACCATACGGATGTTAATATGTTATTAACAATACACATTATTTAAGTTTCCCATAATTACAATATACCAGTTTTAAATTGGTTTGTTGAAACTCTGTTAAATATGGTCCAAAATTAAGTTTTAATATATGTTAGTAAACATGCACGGGTAGTTAAAAATTATAGCAAGCTAATGATTGCCCCTGGTACTTTCAAACCGTTACGTTAACAATTGAAGGGAACATACATGAATTCAGTTGAAATTTAAAAAAGAACTCATCAAAGAGATCTCCCTGCAGGACTACGGTTTCTTCTGCCAAAACTAATCGCTAATTTATATTTCGCGGAGAGGTTAAAACTAATTAAAGTTGAACTATTTTGTTTCAGAAATGCCAACTTTAAAATGCATTGCCTATACTTGTGCAAAACCAATTAAGTGACATTTCTTGCATTTAAATCGATATAAATGCACACTCATTACCTTCGTGCGAGTAAACTAATGATGACAGTACTGAAGTGTTGTCGATGATGTATGACCTTGTTTTGTAGGCACACAAATATGTTATAAACATAGTACGTTCTGAAATACACAGAATCACTATTTATTAAATTTTATCAAGACATAAAAATATGACATTAACATTATATTTTATCAAACGATAAAATTCAACACAGTATGAAATGTAACAGTAGCTCCTATATTAAGGTTCTAAATTTAAAGCAGCTGTTTAAATTTCAATATGTCGTACTATAATATCTACTTTTTAAACAATGGAAAGCAACTGCGTCAATCTAATATCAATTTATCAGATGTATTTGTCTTACATGTTACATTAGCACAAACACTTTGTTTCATTTAGATGCACAATAGCCGAAATATGTTTTATATTTACATGCAAAAGAAGCAGCATATTGACAGTAATTGAAAATCTTATTTTTTTTACCAAATTTACCAACAAACTAAAAAGGCGTATCAGAAAAGCTGACATAATGATAAGAATGTGTGATACAAGTTTGTGTTTATGTAATTAACGTGTAAATTAAAGTCTAGTATATTTGTAGGAAACGCCGAATTGCGATGTCACACTCCAGATATTAGAAACGTCATTCGAAAATAATCTCTATATGTGGAAAAATATACAGGACCTGTGATTACACATTACATATATTTTTATACCAATTACAAACATCCTATACTCAGTTTATACATACTTCTTATAGATACGTTACACTACATAGCGTATTTAATATACTTCATTCGGTTAGTAATTTAAATACATCATAACTACTTTTTCATTATAATCCAAAGCCAAGAACAATATGTAACTAAGTTTAAGTATTCGATAACACTAAATTCACATAGATGTTTTCTTCCGTTGCACACTTATTGTCTGCAACATCATATGCACGGTTCATGACATTATGCTGTTGTGTGCCGCCATGTGTTAAGATCGAATATTCATGAAAAGAAGTTTCAGCGAGTGTTTCATACTGGCTTCTATTCTGGGAATCTGAAATGGAACGCCGGTTTAAATTTCGTTTTCTGAAGTTCTCTTAAAGACCCCCAAATGAGTTGCACTTACTGTGAATATGCGCATTCGAAATAGGCATATTGCCTGTAATATATATTATGATACCAGATTGTTCTGATAATGCTTTAGAAGTTTCACTATGCCTATTTGTTCACATTTTTCTCTGAATTCAGTGTATTGACTATACTTTGTAAACATTAACGTTATGTTTTAACATTAAGTCATCGTAACGATTTCATCATAATATACATATTCAATAAACATGACATGGCATGCATTTGCTATTTGAAGATCATACCAACTCCGTAGGCTTCATACTCGGAACTGGTTCTGACAACAGAGACGTTAATCCTGGGGCAAACAATAGCACGTTTCTCGCTGGTTGTTCAAGTCATGTATCCAATTTGTGAATAGAAGTTATATAAAATACATTTAAAATGAGGCGAGTTTATTATTAAACATGATAATACTAATAAAATGTAATAGGTATATTTTATAAATATCAGAGTCAGTTAATGGGAATAGTGAATATTGAACCCAGATAAGCGTGACATCTACCGAAAAAGAAATAAGGTGAAACTTATATAACCCAAACCAGGCTGATTGTTCTTTTTTCAGAGTTGTTCGGGGTCTTTTTCAAGTTTTTTATTAAGTATGAACTATCATTTTCCTTAAACATGTATAATATAAAACAATAAAACACTATTTTAAGGTTTATAATGGCATATATTGCGTATTTAAGGTGCACATAAAACAATTGTTGATAAAAAAGTTCATGTATCCGGATAACAGCCAACATAAAGGTCAAAATAATTTGTTTAAAAAGTAGTCTGCAGTTATAAATTATACAAATACACTTATTTATTCAATAATGAAGACTTTCGTAGTCATGCACATCAACCGTTAGTTTGGGCCACCATAACATATAACACTTAGCCACTTGCGAATCACTTTAAAGTTTTAATTACAACCACAATAACCATATGCGAAATTAACTCTGTGGTACCACGTTACGTTACGTGATCAGATGAATAAGTTTTACTTATAAAAGTTATCGAAAATATAGAGTGCCAAAGTGATTACATTTCAAAAAAATAAACGTAGGGTGTGTGGGATTTTAAAATTGGGAAACGGGGTAAAGTATGGTATACAGGGGCGTACCTAGGCATACGGCTGTACGCCCGTGCGTATAATTCAGTTTCAAACTTAAAAAATGAAAACGCTTAAAATTCGAAAAATGCAATAAGAAGTGAGGGCTAAGGGGGGTTAGGGGTATAAATATGTAAACAAGCAAACGAGACGTCCACTTTTAGAAAATATCAATGGGTTCAAAAAACAACACATTCTTAACTCCAAGCATACGAAGCAAAGTCCATTTTCACTGATGAGGAATATTAATCACTGTGCAGACTTTACTCGTTCTACGATTGTGTTTTTTGCCCTTCAATTTGTTAGGAACCAATATTCGGACACGGGTTCTAGATTATGCTTACATGGCGCAAATTTTCAAAATGTCTGCGAACGCTCGGTTTAATCCAGATGTTTTTAGAGATATGGTCAATTTAAGTGTGCTTGCTCAAGACTCGATCATGCTGTTGATTCATTCAAAGAGTGTTTCTTTTACAGTTTAATTAAAAACGAATTTAACTTTCTGTTTACTTAATACACGAAATAAAATCAGTTTCAGCAGAAAATAATGACGGGCTGATTTTTTGGCGCCACGTCGCACTAGGTTTGACGATTCTTCTAAACAAATACACACGCCGTGGGCGTGGCACTACATTTTTACAGAGTCGCAACAAAAACACGGGCATGGGAAATGTTTCCATGGAAAAATGCTTAATCATTTACTTGTTTAGTGGAAGAAATTGAGCAATAAAATTACCAACTGTCGCTGAAAGATAACAACAAAACGCTCCTTCTGCAATGAAATCCAAAATGTTCTTGGGAAGGAAGCAAGGGTCAAACATTTCCTCACATTTACATACCCATTCACTCGCAGTCATAGGCTTCTTGATTTAAAGCATTGACACTCAAACTTAATAGATATATGAAAAGTATATTTGCAGTTGGCAATGTTTATTGAAAATATTTATTTCTCTCAATTTTTCAAGCTAAAATTCGAGGATAAACATTGCCAAAATTACATTGTCAAATTACACCAAATAACACTTTTGCAAAGAAATTAAAAAAAAAATCTAGAGCAGGACCCCATACTCCCGCCAGCAATAGAGTTGATCACCCTCGCACACCTATGCAATTACGGGTCCATTCTCCCTCGCAATAAGGCTTCTTAATGTTTAAGCATTGACACTTTAACTAGCATATAAATTATGGTCGAACGTATATCTGCTGTTCAAAATGTTTAATAAAATATGTCCTTTTATCGTTTTTTTTTCAAGCAAGTTATTGATGAATACAATTGCCAACACGTGGCTTAAAGATAACACCAAAACGCACCATCACCATCACAATGAATTTTCCTAAATTTTCTTGGGGGAAGCTCCCCCAAACCTCCCCAGCAGGAGGGGGAGACCCCCTCCTGCACCTATCCCCCACCACCACTTGCAGCTTCATTTCTACATTGTGCGTATAGCTAGAAATAGCCTCAGGTAACCCCCTGGTATATATATAATTATTGTTACATACTGTCCATTGAATAAGTCATCGTACTTTGAACCGCTGGATTGATTACCTGAAAGGTACAAACAATTATTTAGGCAAAACACACTCAGAAAGATTTATGCTTTGAAAACTGATTTTTGTTGCCATATTTTCTTAAAAAAGAATTACTTGTTGTTGAATACAATGAATTAATAAACTTTATATCGGTTGAAAACGGTTTGCTGCTCTGTAACGTCAGAGTACCTGTTTATATATGTTCACTTCTATAATTATATATAGTGAGGAGGCAAATATGGACTTATTCAACTTGGTCTATGTACTTTATTAATGTATGGTTATTTATCGATATCCTCTCATATACATTATTAAATGCTATTTCACAAACAAATACAGTTAATACGTGCGTTTAGATTTCATTCATAATATAAACATCCCAAACACTGTGACTATTACGACAGTTCTACCTACAGCCACTCCCACTGCAGCCCCAATCGATAGAGAGGATCCATTATCTAATTATATGAATAAACAAGTGTCTGTACGTTTTTGGGGTCGTTTTATGTCAAAGTAAACAATCAATTTTTTTAAGCAATTTCTATTGTCGGGAGTGGCCAACGACTAGAATACTTACACATTAACTGCAATTGAAACTTAAACTATTCATTATTTCATTCTTTCCAAACGCATCTATTGAAGTAAAATACTTATACATGTGTATATATATTTGAATATATGCGTTGAATATATCAAAACTGTTTTACGTTTAAAATTGTGTATTAAACACGACATCTCTTATACTAGATGGTTTATTTTCGCTCGGTTTAATTCAAAATCGACATGCTTCTTCCCTTCTTTAAGTAACTATCATACCATTTTTCAAGGTAACATGGTGACAAGGCACATATTTCTGCAGATAGGTGCAAATAAATATACTGCTGCATCTTCGAAACTAGCAAATTTAACTTTTATAAATGTATCTTAAATAATTATAATGCAGCATCAGCATACAATTCTGATGATTATTATATCTTTTTTATATATGTAGCATAATAAATGATAATTGAAATAAGCAATAGTTTAAGTACTTAAAAGAAGGTATGAAAGGTACGAAATTGCGGACTTGATTCGGTAAATATCGTACTTGTTAAGTGTTGCACGCATATTAGCTTGTTTGATGGGAATGACAACCTGAACCACTAACAATGGCTCGATGTTTAGGTTTCTAGGCCTCGCGTTTATGAATCGGTCTGTGTTCAACAGGGACCTAGCTGTGTCTGTATATGCATGAGCTAGAGCAATCCACGCAGTAAGATAATTTTGATGTGAAATCTATTAATGAGATTCTTATGTTTAAATTTAAAATAGTATATTTTTCGTAGTCAATTAAAACGTTTATATAAACTGCTAGTATTGTTCTATTTGGGATTCTAAATTTAATGCACGTTTATTACACAGTTTTTATGGTTTGTAGAAAGCAATAGAACATAATGTATGTAGTGTATATCGTATGAATTTGGTTATACTTTTGATATTATTTTATATAAGTTTAAATGTTCATTCATTTATAAGATGACATAAAAAAAACGATGTATATATATTTATACCACATGTATTAGTGTATCTGTTAACAATTGACATTTATTAAGGGTGCATGCCTTTCTTTGGTGATCTGTATCATTCGGATATAGCTTTTAACGTACAACCCAGCAGATCATATGATATATTTAGCTATCCATGATGATCTAATGCAAAATTTACATGAACAATACCTTCAACAGCACAGCATTTAAATCAAGTTGTTAATATGGATGCCACACACAACTCATGTTTGGGCATAGATACATGCACAAGTAAGATGAATCATTTAACCCAAAACATCTTAATTATACATGAAAAGAAAATACAATGTATGCCAAAATTATTAGAAGGTATAATGTCTTACATAACAAACACCTGTTTCTTCACCTGGGAGAGTTTGTGATAAATATGCAATGCAGTTAAAGCGGATCTGATTTTACTTAATATATCATCCATAGTAGAAAACTAGAAACATGTTCGTAGGACATGGAATTCTGCTTTCTCTTTAAATGTCACTTATTTCCCAAAACTGAACCAACATGTATAGGTCCGCAAGTTCACATGCTGGTTAATAAGTTAGTTTTGTTTTGGTCCAAAGTAAGCAATACGTTTAGTAATGCGCGACACAACTTAATTTTAAAATTGAGCAACAGCTCCTGTTGTGTATTATATACCGAAACCAAAATATTGAGATTTCCTCCATTGACATCACCAACATGTAACTATCAGCTGTTCACAGTTTAAAGCCTTCAACTGTGTTGTACATTAAATATTTAAATGGATTCTTATGCATGTAAAGAAATGCAAGTAAATGCAAAGCATAAGGGTCAAAACCGAAATGCAGACTACACATTTACCTTACGTGTAAATTAAGAAACACTGTACGAATATTAATGATAATGTAAAACATGTTTTAAATATACCAGATTTGGCTTGCGTAGTCAATGTTATAAAAATGTTTCCTCTGATCTTCCAACCGAATTTTCGGCATACATTTTGAATTTATAAGAGGTTTCGGCATCTAATCTTTTAATTGATGTTCGATTTTCGTATTCAGTTCTGTAAGTCCAAGTTTTACCCGCGTCTTGTTTAAATCCAATTACGAATGTTTGATTTTCCCCGCCGTTAAATCCCGGTTTCCATTCAACGGTTACAGAGCTGTATGCTATCGAATCTTCAGGTACACGGAATTGCTGTGGCATAGCTGGCTCTTCGGTAAATAGGAAACGTTCAACACATATCTGTACTTTTTCGAGAATATATGTGTAAATACATCGATCTCAATGAAGTGGATTCAATATCATATGTTATTTCTTTAAAATCAAAATAAAATCATTGGCATCATATTATTAACCTTCGCTTAAGAGGCAAATGTATGTTCTGTGGAGCCAATGTCGTTGTACACTGTTGCCTTATAATTTGCAAAATCATCTGTCTTGACTTGGAATATTGAAAGGTTTGTCTGAAGTCTGTCATAGGAAATGTGAATATGAATTATTTTATTAACATAGACAATTGACCATTCATTATTTACTTGTTTCCGCCAAACATAAGCTGACGAAGCCCTTGGAGGAGGATACGCCACAATAGTATACGTAAGAATTACACTACTGTTAGTTTTCGTCCAAGCTTTAGGTATCGGAGGCATATGGAGAAGATCTCGGTGCACCTTCAAAACAATACAATGTAAAAACAAGTGTGTTTGAATTAACACAGCGCGTTCATACCGAGTATTATTTATTAAAAACATGTAAGCCACAGGGTCACTATAAGCTTCGCAGAATAATATAACAGTTTGACTTTTGTTTAAAGTTATTCTCCTTGCGTTTGCATATACATGACAACAAATCTCTTTATTCTGGTAGCATATAAAATAAATAAAAACGTGTTATGTCCATTGTACTTTAATAAAAATAAGTAATATTGGAGCTTACAAATTATTCATTTATTTGATTTTCTGTTACTATGTTTTGAACTATACTCATACTCATGTGTAAACCTTTGTAAATGTACAATTTACTGAAACTGTATATCAACGTAAAACACTGTTCCAACATTTGTGATCTCGGAAGAGCAATCTGTAGGGTCCATCGTGTTGTTTACTCGGAACTTAAAAAATCCCTCGTCCTTGATCTCCGTATTGTGGGGCGTAATATTTTGATCGACTACGATAATCCGAGATGCTTTTAGGTGTATTCACATGAAATTCGTCTTAGGTGGGTTTCGTTGAATGTAAGGACACGTTAAAGACAATTTCCTTTTTTGTAACACGGTTGCATTCGCAATTGGCCGAACCAGCGCCGGGACTGAAGTGAATTAAAAAAATATCGATCAAGTGATTAATATAGAAATCGAGTGATCAATATAGAAATATCATATTATGACATACACAATTGATATACATATAGATGGCATGACAAAATAACTTTTTCGGGTGCATAGAGGATGGACGGATATGTATCAATAAATCTGTGTGTGTTATGATTTTAGTACTCAGTAAAATTAACATGTAAACCAAAATACAAAATACGACGCTTGCACAACATTTCAAGTGTATCACATTGGCATTTAAAAAAAGGAGTTTCAGTATTATTTCTACTACTAATATTGCTGCTACTGCTGCTGCTGCTGCTGCTGATGATGATGATGATGCTACTGATGCTGCTGCTGCTGATGCTGCTACTACTACTACTACTACTTCTACTACTACTTCTACTACTACTACTACTACTACTACTACTACTACTACTACTACTACTTCTACTACTACTACTACTACTACTACTACTACTACTACTACTACTTCTACTACTACTACTACTACTACTACTACTACTACTACTACTACTACTACTACTACTACTACTACTTCTACTACTACTACTACTACTACTACTACTACTA
Organism: Dreissena polymorpha; assembly: GCF_020536995.1. Classification (NCBI taxonomy): domain Eukaryota; kingdom Metazoa; phylum Mollusca; class Bivalvia; order Myida; family Dreissenidae; genus Dreissena; species Dreissena polymorpha. The sequence continues at coordinate 12,448,438 of NC_068360.1, forward strand.
CTTCTTCTTCTTCTTCTACTGTTACTACTCCAACTACTACTAGCTCTAATACGAGTACAACTTCGACTACGACTACGATAACCACTGCTACTACATATCCTTAAATTTAGCCCACTTAACACGGCAGTAAACAGTTGTTTAAAATTGATTGTAGAATGTTTTGGTTGTATGTGTTATTTAAAGATATAATGTCAATGTCAGCAGGGGAATACACATCTGAATGGCATTATGACATGAAGACCGAACATCATAAATTGTCCTAACGCGCAACGTTCATCAAATATTTAATATCTTATTGAGGTGTCCGTGTGTCGAAGCCGTCGGTAGTTTCATTAAAAATGACTAAAACAGGTTTCACTCATACAGCAAACATACGCTCTTCTGAAAAACGCCTCTGAAGATTGCAATATGACAAAACTGTAGATATATGTAGATATAAAACAGCCGCACTCTTATATAATTGTCGACATTATGTATGCTTCGGTTGATTTGATTGTTTTGTCTTGTTTTACAAGATAAACATGTTTGGATCTTTGGTTTTATTGTACTTAAATTTAAACATGTTGTTGGTAAGGAAGTATTTGCGTACTAAAATTGTAACAATTTAGCATAAGCAAAATGAAAAGCTTTCTTGTCTAAATGAGATTTTGTCTTATAGATTCAATAACACATTATCGACACTTGGTTTACCCGTATTTATCTCGTTTTACCCATGTATCAGATCAACATTTCAAATACTTTTTAAAAGGTTGTGTTTGCTTAAATAGGTTCACAAAATCCAGATTCTCTTTCAAATGCAATTATCGTCGATAATAATGATGCATCAAAGTTTACATCTACTCATTTAAACAAACCACACCAGTATACAACGATTTCAAAGACAAAGACAAAAGTTTATTTTGTAAATAAAGGCCACCGGCCCAAAATACAGCATACATAAGTAACAGCATGTTATTTTTTGAGTTGTGATACATCAAGTTTGAACATCAATTTTGATCTACATCTTTCTTTTTCATTATTTCAGTTACAAAAAAGGCTATGCTTTTAAGTTTACTTTCATCAGAGATTTGCATAAGATTGCAAAAATTTAAGAAATTTTGTTCACCATTGTACCATGAAAAGATATACATTTGCCTTTCTTGGTTGAATTTTGGACATTTAAAAAATACATGAAACTCATCTTCAATACACATATTATTAAAAACGACTGAACAATATGTACATAATCGGTTTTCTCTTGAAATTCCTAAATGTCGACCAGTTTCAATAGCTAATTTATGGCTTGAACAACGGAATCTAGCAACTGACTTTCGAACATAAAATGGTATATCGATAAACAAATACTTTTCTGGGTTTAACATAGATTTGAACTGTTTGTAAGTATCGCATCTTGGTGAATTTCCAAGAGCTTCAAGCCAGTTCTGTGTATTACAATCAATCAATCTTTGTTTAAATGACATTAAGAATAATTCCACATTTCCTATCTCTTGACTTATCCAAACAAAACCAAATCCATAACGGTACAAAATATTTTTTACAGATGTCACCAAATTAGTTCTTCCGATTTCGTCATGCCGCTTTAACATAATATAACAGTTTCTAGGATATCGATCCTCTGTCATACTTATCAATTTACACCAATATTTAACGCATTTTACATGATGTTCTATACAAAGAGGTAATCTACCACATTCTCCTAATACAATGCTATCATTTACAGATTTATTTACACCAAGGAAATATTTACAACACTCGATTTGTACTTTTTCGAGAATGTCTGAGAATTCTATTCCATATATCTCAGAGCCATATGTAAGTATGGGTTTAACCATTGAATCAAACAATTTAAAATATTCCGTGTATGAAAAATATCCAAAGTTTCTTTGGTATGATTTAATAGCAAAAATAGATTTTCGGGCTTGAGCTGCAAGTTTTTCTTTCGCTTTCCTCCATGATAATTTGGGTGTAAAAAGAAGACCCATGTATTTATATACAGATGTGACATTTACGGGATTATTTTTTAAGACCCAATGTTCGTATGCTCTTAGCGGACCTCCATTTCTAAAAACAATAATTTCAGTCTTTTGTTGATTAATTGTCATACCAGTATTATCACAAAATTCTGATATAGAGTTCAATTGTGATTGTAGCTCGATCGCGGTATCGGCGCAACTCGCAACGTCATCGGCAAAAAGAATGCAAATAATGTCTGAAATATCTTCGGTGATAAAAATACCCCTATGACCTTTAGATTTTAGAAAGGTAGACAACTCGTTCATGTATAAATTAAAAATTATAGTGCTGGTTACGTCCCCTTGCCTAGTGCCGATGTTACAATTGAAGTTTTGCGTGACATTTTTATCATTTACCCGTACACATCCGCGTAGATTTGAATACATCGATTTTAATACTTGAAAAAGCTTCCCCTTGACCCCATTTTTACACATAGTTGTAAATAGTTTATGAATAATCAAACTATCAAATGCTTTTTGGAAGTCTACGTATAGAACATAAAACCTACCACCAGGTTTACACGTATATTTTTGGACCATGCTTTGAAGAGTAAATAAATTATCAATGGTTGAATATCCCTTGCGAAAACCGGCTTGTGCTTCCTCTATTTTATTGTTAAAATCTGCCCATTTGCATAATCTGTTGTATACGATATTGGAGAATATTTTATACATTACATTAATTAATGATATACCTCTATAATTAGAGGGGTCATCTGTAGCGCCTGACTTATATATCGGCACAATTATACTATCCCGCCAGATATTTGGAAAATGCCCTGTATTTAGAATCTTATTAAATAAATCTCGAAGTAAAGGACTTATCATATGCATCGTACTTTTATAAAATTCTGCCCCAAGGCCATCGGTCCCTTGCGATTTTCCATCTTTGAGTTTTGAAATACTTTTTATTATTTCTTCGTTCGTGATTTCTGAGTTTAAAATTTGATCTTGATCATCTTCAGTTTCGTTAACCTCTAGCTGTATATCAATTAGACTTGGTTGATTTTCTTTACAAAGAAGGCCTTTAAAATAATCGTACCATGCAAATGGATCTATATTACAAGAATCTTTGTTTTTCGTCTTATGACTACCTTTTATTAATTTCCAGAACAAATTTGGTTTAGTACGCGATAAAACCAATTCGTTTCTTTTCGTCGTTTGATACGCTTGTTTTTTGTCCGAGCACATATTTTTAAACCCTCTACGGAGTGATATATAGTATTGATAATCCGATGCATCATTACTTAAGCGGAATCTTCGTAATGCTGCGTACTTCGTTTGTTTAGCTGCGTTGCATTCTCTATCCCACCACGGTTGATTTAATGAATTGTCATTTTTATTAAGATAGTGTGTTTTATAATTAGCCTTCATATCGGATGCAGCGTATTTGTACAAATTTAAAATTTTATCGATCGCTTCGTCAATATCCGTGCACGCGATTGCTTCAAATATTTGCGCATGCTGAATGTTAAAACTGTTTTCAAATACTCTTATGAAATTTTGCTTGTGTGCGTCTTTCCATTTATACTTTTCTATTTTTGGTAAGTGTTCGCTACCGTTATTAAAGTAATGTTGATTGCCGCAATTAGCACGAATAATTTTCTTTTTCCCCAAAACTATTTTAGAACTAATAGGCAAATGATCAGACTCATCCCTAATCTCCACACAAAAATAAGTAATATGAGAAAATAGCTCAGTGGATACAACATGGTAGTCAACAACACTAGCGCCATTATTTGTAAGACATGTAAAATTTCCTAAAAAATCATCGTAGCTACGCCCATTTAAAATATGCATACCTTGCGTACAACACAGTTCAACGAGTGTTTTCCCAAAATTGTTATATCGTTCTGAGTCTTTGTTATTACGTGGGCGATCAAAGGGATCCGTGTTATAATCAACCTCTATGTTAAAAATGTTATCCACATTATCATCAGGTATATAATCTAATAATTTTTTTGTGCGTGCGTTTAAATCTCCTGCTAGGTATATACATGCATCAGCATAAAGTACTCTTAAAGAAGAAATATTAGAGTCAATAATAGTGATACCATTATTCTCATTCATTCGCTCATAAATTGGTAAACCTTCTGGCGATACATAGGCTATATATAATATGATATCTTTTAAAGAGCTATACATAGAACTTTTGATATACAGAACAATACAATCCTGATAGTTATGACATATTTGTGAAATGAAACCTTCTTTTAACAGATCGTTTTTTACATACGCGGCTATTCCACCACTATTACGCCATGCATTAGTTACTTTTGTTCTCACATAGTCAAAACATGTATAATTTGCTAATAAATCACAAAATTCATTGTTTTTCTCACCCCATGTCTCTAATAAACCTATGATATCAAATGAAAGTAAATAATTTACAAAGTCACAATTATTTACAAGTTTCCTTAGACCACACACATTCCATGTTATAATGGTAATGTTTTCTGTTGGGCCTTGACCTCGATCCTATTCCACCCCGCCTGTTGCCCCAGCTTCGCTTTCGTCATCGGATCGTTCCGCCTCACTGCCCTCGCGATAATCCTCTCTCACCACATTCCGCTGGCTATTGTTCGTGCGTGTATGTTGTCTTCCACGGGTATTTCCAATTTTAGTAATTTCGCCGGTCAAGTCGTCGTACTGGTACACCTCGTTATCAATAAATAGCTTGTCAAAGCGCAATGAAGCGTATTGTCCTTGACTTCGCGCTTGAACTAACCGCTTTCCCAGTTCACGCCTGTGTAGTTAAATAAACTCATACTTTTAAAGCTTTAATCATACCAAAGCCCTGAATAGAAGACCATTTATAGCTTACTCGTTTAAGATTTGGTTGACTCAGGCTTGAATTACTGTATAGTTAAGTAAACATCAGGATTCGTGTGCATTTAATACTTAAGCTGTTTCGTTGTAAAAAGTGGCAGGTAAATAGTATTGTGAATGCATTACTTGTCTATGTGATCATTGAAACGTTAAAATAATATTCTTAACTATAACTTTCAGCTATATAATTAAACGCGCATTTATCTTAAGTTTTAACAGAATGTACAATACAAGCATTTCCTGTGGCTATGTGTAAGACATTCGTCAAACAGAGTTGTCGTTCGTAGAGATCACAAATCACTTTGGAAGTATATTTATGTACACGTTCGATTCATACTAATTCTAGCAAATTTGTCACAGTGTCATCTCTGAAACCAGAAAAGGTCGTTACAATCATTTCGACCTTGAAGGATTTCTGGTATGTTAATTTTATTTTATGAAAATCATTAATTTTTTTTCTTAATAGTTTAAATTTTATATATATGGTTAACAGTAAATATTGTAACAGAAAATACAAAGAAAATATTTTGAATCAAATCAAACAACAATTTTGTTTAACTGATGGTCAACATCAGTAGGTGGTTTTACATGACGGCCTGGGTAGAGGGGAAACTATGCTCGGAACCAATTTGTCATATTTCTGCGTTAAAAATTGAAACGCATGCCCGCAGTTGACATTTGTTTTCGAAATAGAAAATCTGTTTCGTGAAACTGTGTTAATATTGTATATCTAATTATTAACTTATATTTGCAATGTTGAAGCATATTGTCAGTTCATCAGTACCTGAGACCACAGACCGTCATTTTTCTGTATGCCTCACTATGTCAGAACAAGATACCCTAAGACCTTGGTGTTCATTCCGACAATTATGAAATCGAACGCCACATACGTCGTGTTCATATTCGATGAACCAGAACCCGAGACCCAGATACCGTTGACCGATAACAACTATATCAAAAGTCGAGACTCCCTACCGTGGTGGGTAATCCGTGACCCACAGTCCGTGCTGCATATCATACTCTATCATTACCCGAGGCCCACATAACCTTGTGACCTTACCCGATAGATCAAAGCCACGAACGCACATAACATATCTTAATCTCAATCTTAAACTCACCGAATACAGGCACTTTATCAACAATGATACCGATCACGAAGAATTCAGTCCAAGCACATACAAGTTGACACGTAAAAAATACATGAAGACTTAAGTACTTGATGAATGCATTCGTTTAAGATATTTAATACAGCTCCCAGTCAAATCAATGGCGTTCTGACTAACGCTTAATTTGCATGCATGAGTATTTCTTTGATTGCAAACGGGAATATAGTTTTCTATTATTAAAATTACTTCTAAATCGTATATTTCTAATGCAATAACGGATTGTTGGCAATTCAAAACAATCATAATTGTGTTCCCTAATGTCTTATAAATAGATGCGTCATGTATCTATATAGACGCGTCTAAAAAATTGTTAACAGTGCAGAAATGTTAACATACATAAAGGCAAATACAATTTTCAGTATTGACATATCGTCTATAAATAGCGCTATCTAGACATTGCATCAGTTAATGTATAAATAGCTCTTTATCGATGTCATTGCACCAGGAAGTTAGACAGCTTTAGAATACACTTAACCTTGGGTTGTGCTTTTATTACCGTTCGAAATTCGAAAGGGTTTTCTCTCCTCAATGAAATTTTAACTGAAATTATTTTAATTACTTATTAAGATAATGTCTTTGCCTTCTTTGGAAATTATTCTTAAAACTGTTTCGTTTATAACAAGTCTTTGTTGAGCATCTTGGTCTTCAAATTATATTCCTCAGTAAGAAATTTCGTTACAGACTTGTGGACATTTCCCAGACAAACTTTTAACGTGTGTGGTGTAGTTTAATGTGTTACGTAAACGGAAAGCATATCTAGGTTTGAGTTTCCGCTGACGGTTTCTCGTGTTATTTGCCGTAGAAACAAGTATTCCGTTTTGCAACTCAAGTAATGTACTGCATTCAGTATTTTATACAAAACAAAGCAGTTTTATCATAGTGAGTATTTCAGGGATCTGTATGAATGAATACGGGCCTTAAAATTAACGAATAATCAAAAGATCCTCTTGGATCAACAGACAATTTAAGATATAGATCATTTTATCTGCAATAAGCAAATTTGTTGACACTCCCACTACTTTATTCTTAGTACCTAACAACCGCAATTAACTTTCATGAATATGGGGTTTTTAATTTAATGCATAAAGGGTTCATGAGGCGAATCAATCATAATAACATTTTATAAAACTTTATAAACTAGACACAGAGCTGCGTTTGATGCAGTTAGAAAATACCGGAACATGACCCTAAGGATAAGTTAATTCTATGCTAGGGGAACCGCCTTTAGCACGCTCCCTGCAACATTTATAACTAGGTCTATATGAATCTTTGGCTGACAATATCAATGTCAAGTATAAAATATGTGTAATTGTGGATCAACAACTATTTCACTTGGTAGTCGACAGTTTGTTTACCTTGAACTCAGGGGAGCGCTTCCTGTTGTTTCCTGAATTTTGCATAATCTGCCATAAACGTGATGTATCGATATCACTTTGTATACTTAATGTGTTGAAACTGATAATGACAATTTAAATCTTGACATATTTATCAATTGATTACGAAAAAAAATGAATTGAGTTTTTTTTATTTAGATTGTTTAAACTGTAAAAAATATTTATTTTCACAGATTCTTACTTCTTTAAATCGATGTCCATTTCCTTTGAGATTTTATTAATTATAACTTTGGTAAATCTTCAATAAACATTGTTAGGGCCAAAGATTTACATATTTCGGCTCGTTTGCTTAAAAAATGTGCTGCTGATGAGTAAAGTATTCTCTATCTCTGTTGTAAAAAAATCATATTTCGTAATTTATTATAGGCCTGGCTTGGTATTCGGATTTGAATCTTATTTTTTCATTTATCTGTAGGTCAGTACATAAAAATAAAGTATTTATGTTTTAGAGTTCCTTTGTTATTTACCTATTTTGTTAAAATATTTGTTGTTTTGTATTATTGCATATAAATTAAGTTTTACTCACAAAATTTTTGTCTGGTTTCTATAACAAATAATAACTGTTCAAGAATACAGTCATGTATCTCAAACTGTTTAGTAAAACATGTTTACACAGCTGAATTGAATTTCTTTACGAAATACAGATTTAAAAGGGCATATACCATTACGAATAATGGTGTGTAAGAAGTAAGACCCCGATATCCTGTTTAATGTGTTATTTCAAGTGTATTTTATCATGTATTGTAAGTCGAACAGTGCTTAAGTCGTTATGCCACAACTGAAAGAGGGGAGTGGAATTATGATTGCAATCGTTCATCCGTTCGTAGATGAGAAGGGTCCTTAGCTTGTGTTTTAAAGTCTTTCTTAGCTACTTGATGGATCTCGCACACACTTTTACGGCGGATTGATGAAGATAATCACGAATAAACAAATTTTAGCTTTGACGGATTTTGGCAAAATTACGGTCCTTTGTCTGTTCTTCACTAAGATAAACTCCCTCGGTAGATCTTCCTCTAACTGCTTGGCGGATCGCTTTAACACGGCTGAATGTCCTACATGTGAAGATTATATTTAAGATAGAAATTTGCTGCGACCCTTTTCGGCTAAAGTATGGCCCATTGTATTTTTTCCACTGTAGAAAATTTATAGTTGATTTATCTGTGTCCAAACATGTGTTGTGGAAACATCTGTGTCTGTGACAAATATCTAGCCGTTCTAAAGATTCAATTTATATAATATGTTTAGTTAACCTGAACTCAAATTGCTCATGGTGAGCTTTTGTGATCGTTTTTTATCCGTCGCTCGCAGTGAGTCTTCCACAATTACCATGTTAACACTATATGCTTTTTTGTTGTCCAGACTGAATGAAACTTAGACAGATCATAAGTCCAAATGATATCTCGGTCTGATTTACAACTGGGTAACGTAAACTTGAAAACTATGTCAATTTTAATATAAAGAAAAGAGATGTTAACAACAAAGAAAAACACATGATTTAGTGCATTTTGAATTAAACGTGACCAAAGCATGATTTTTAATGCGGTTTCGAAACAGTTCAACAATGGTTATTGAAATACTCGAAAAACGAATTTAAGTCCAACCTACTTTACACTTTGTCAGAACAAGTGTTCTAATAATATCGCAGGCGAGATTATATTATAGTTTCCGTTCGTTTCAAAAAATTTCGGCCAGATGTCTGGGCCATTTTTCTATATTTTCCAAAGAAATATAACGTTAAATATGTTTTCAGTGTCTTTATGATCATTTACTTACTAGGAACTATAACGGTTTCCAGCTTTCTTTTTTCATGGTTATTGTACTTATGAAAGTCCGGTTTCAGTTTGATTAAAGAATGTTGCAATTTCCACGCAAAAAAAACTCCGTATCTATTCAAATGAAACTTCACGCATGTTATTGAGATCATATTGCGAAGTTAAACACCAAAGCTCATTAATCAGACTTTCAATGAAGCAGAATCACGCCTCTTTCGAATAACTCTATAACAGATACTGGAATGAAACTATGCATATGTATTCAGAGTCTTTATTAACAGACACTATAACTCTGACCAGCCTATTAATTTACGTCCTTTTTACTTAGAAATATAATTAAAAGGTTAGCGCGTAAATTGAAATTTTCTTTACACGTATTAAGTAGTTATCTATTCAAATTCTACAAATATATATTAAAACGTGATATATGGCTTTGGGTTATTTAGATGAGGTCATTGACAATTTCCATAACTATCGGCTGCAATTTAGCACAATTATGCTTAGGAAATTCACATGCAGAACTAGCATGAACTTCTTTGGGGGCCATTTTCATCAAGAGCACTGTTACTAGAAAGGAATGCTTAAGTACAATTAACATATATTATTGCGCGTCCGTGAATCGTGCACATTGTGCGCCTGTTTTCATTGTGTAAGATATTAATGTTACTGATTGCAAATGTACTGCTGGTGTATCTCCTTCGTAGTAGTAGTAGTAGTAGTAGTAGTAGTAGTAGTAGTAGTAGTAGTAGTAGTAGTAGTAGTAGTAGTAGTAGTAGTAGGAGTAGTAGTAGTAGTAGTAGTAGTAGTAGTAGTAGTAGTAGTAGTAGTAGTAAGTAATAGTAGTAGTAGTTAATAGTAGTAGTAGTAGTAGTAGTAGTAGTAGTAGTAGTAGTAGTAGTAGTAGTAGTAGTAGTAGTAGTAGTAGTAGTAGTAGTAGTAGTAGTAGTAGTAGTAGTAGTAGTAGTAGGAGTAGTAGTAGTAGTAGTAGTAGTAGTAGTAGAAGTAATAGTAGTAGTAGTTTAAGTAGTAGTAGTAGTAGTAGTAGTAGTAGTAGTAGTAGTAGTAGTAGTAGTAGTAGTAGTAGTAGAAGTAGTAGTAGTAGTAGTAGTAGTAGTAGTAGTAGTAGTAGTAGTAGTAGTAGTAGTAGTAGTAGTAGTAGGATTAGTAGTAGTAGTGGTAGTAGTAGTAGTGTTAGTAGTAGTTGTAGAAGAAGAAGAAGTAGTAGTAGTAGTACTAATACAAGTAATATTATTAGAAGTAGTATTATTAGAAGTAGTAGTAGTAGTAGTAGTAGTAGTATTTTTAGTATTTCTAGGGACGAAGTATCAGTACTAGTAGTATAAGTAGAAAAAGTAGTGGTAGCAGTTGGTGTTGGTGTTGTTTTGTTGTTGGTTTTCGTCGTCGTTGTCGGTTTTGTTGTCGATGTCATAGTGATTGTAATAACAGTAGTCGTAACCGTAGAATAGTATACCTCAAGATACCTTATCTAGAGCTTCATTATTCCTAATGTAAATTTTCTGGTCTATAACTATGAAAATGAGCTTATTAGGTACTGAGTTTTCGTTTTAGAGGCAAATGTTTGCGGCTTACAGCTGGTATATTTTTTTCATTGATTGATTATTGTTTATATCCATGTGAATTATAATTTTCATGCAACGTATCCATTGTGATTGAACTGTTAAGAGGCGATCATCATGAGACTGTCATCGCTGATCATAGTGATGTTGGTGACACATTCAAGATATGTAAAAGGTAGTTATAAATAATTTAAAGATACCTATTCATTTAAGAATTCATTCGGATAACAAGTCGGAACGTCTTTGTTTTATCTGATGTATCGTCTCACTGTTGCTTCATTGCTTTTTTTCTTTTCCAGAAATCAGTTCCTGTAGCATAATGCTGTCGGCAATAACGAATCTAGTGGAGCTAGGATCTTCTATTTTGCTGACGTGTCAAATTTGTCCTTCAACAACTGCAATCAATTTTAATCACAATAGTTCAAATATAGCATTCTCTATACTTGTAACTGGGGAAATGGGTGTAGTGAACAAAAGTTTGTATAACTTAACATACGAGACTGAAACACGAAAGTTAAATTTGATCATTATAAATTTTAAACGGTCATCTGTTGGCAATTATTCGTGTTTTAACCCTTACACAACGGACATATCATCGCTGACTTTAGAACACTCAGGTATTTATTTCATAATTAAATATCAGATTAAGTGTTTTAAGTTTTATAACGAGCTATTTATTTGGTTTTTGTACAAAAGCATACAATAATGTAGAATTATTAAAAAAACGTTTAAACCTGAATAAATAATGCTTAAGTCTGTTTGTTTATGCTCTTAAGTTCCTGTGACATTTGTAACCTTGACTCCTGCCATACCGACGATTTCCGTGTTGCAAAACGTTCCCATCAGCGACATTAAATGTACATCATCAGAGGGCCGCCCAACACCAGCCATTACTTGGTATTTGGATAAAAACACACCCTCGAATGACACCAATTATGTAAATGTTACATTAAATAGTAGAAGTGAAACAACAGGAGACGTAACGACGAGTACTCTTACAATTACTCCTACAGTTGAAGATCACGGTGCAAGTTTATATTGCAAAGTCACAAATGGATACGGGCAAATTATATCAAAGGCGAGACTCTTTATCGATGTGTTAGGTAAGCGGATGGTTGTTTACTGACTGATTTCATCGAATAAAACTATTATTGGTTATTTCAATTTTCAATAGTTTCGGATGTCCTTTTTAGTTCAAGTCTCCTTTAAAACTGTAAAGCATCAGAATTATATATTAATATATTAATGTTGTCTTGTTTTTAAGTTGTTCCATCAAGGCCGATAATTCTACACAAATCGGTAATCGTCAGCGACAACATTTCTGTGATACTAAACAGGTCTGTGTCGCTCGAATGTAACTCCTCTGGATACCCAACGCCAACCATTTCATGGGTTTTATCTAATGGTTCCGTGATGAACAACAAATATATGGAATTGAAATGGGAGAATAGAGTAAACACGGACACGATCACCTGCAGAGCCACAAGTGTTATGCAGCCAACATATGGAATTATGACAACACATTATAATACAACTGATTTACTGATAAACATTTTGTGTAAGTATAATCAGCTCTTATAATGGTTTAACACATACAGTGAATTTGCATTTCCAGTGATTAAGTTGTTGTCGCCTAAGTGTAATTGTCTCGATGAGATGACTAATTCAGTCAAAATAATCAACTGAATATTAACTGACGTTTATTCTTCAGGTATCGTGTTCAAGAACATAATTTTATTTGTTAAGAGCATGTGTCTGATTTTGATTTTGTAAAAATGTAAGATCTATTAATTCGGGTTTGAGTGTGATGATTTTGTTCGGTTGATTACATTTTAGGTCGTATGTTGTTTTATGTGTACGAGTCTTATAATACTTCAACTAAATTATCACTATAAAACAAAAGAAAACTTTTTATTCATCACCACTTTTTGTGTGAATAAATCATACTTCAGTTGACTGTGTATTATCATTATGTTATAATTTTCATAGCATTGCTAAACTAGTGCTTGACCTGAAGTCACAAATAAAAGGAGTAATGTATGAAATTATACTTTATTGATTTGTAAAATACAAACATAAGGCAATGAAGATAATTATTATACTGCTATTGGCTTTAATATGTACGTATTGATCTTCTAACAATATATGTGATATTTGAAAAGTAATCCAACACAACTTCTCATCCATTGATTTAAACCCTGTAAATAAAAAATAAAAAAATTACTTACTTACTTATAGTTTTGGACAACTATAAATTGAACAACAAGCGTTATGTTAATGTATTTTGTAGGAGACACGAATGTACTGCTACCTGCATGATGTGTTAAAACTTGTATAGTAGTTATACCATTGACAAAACTTTTGAAAAAGTTGTTTCTTGACAGATTCGCCGTCAATCCCAACCTGTTCAATCGGAGATAAGCTTATAACAGAAAATGCAATACGGGCAATAAAAAATGAACCACTGAATATTAATTGTACTAGCAAGAGCAACCCTCCTCCCACGAGCTATTCGTGGACACTGCCAGACGGATTGAAACAAGATGGACAACAACTCAAAATACAACGCGTACTTTCGAATGGTCCTTACGCTCTTGATGTCAATAATGTTATGCACTCAACATTCTCACCACAAGTCATAACCGGGAATGCAAATTCGATCTTTACACTTGACATATTATGTAAGTTACAGCGTTAATACCTTGTTACCGTATAATAGAATCGCAACTTATTCACACTATATGTGTAGAACGATAGATTTACATCCGGTGAGTCTCATTATAAATAAACGTACTTGGATAAGGTAATACATGCTGAAATAGAGCTTACATGCACATAAAGATTCTCGAATGCGTTATACTTTCTGTGCAATTGATTATTCCAGTTCCTGTTGCTGTACACAATATTGAAAATAAAACCGTTATGAGAAACCAGACATTGTCTGTAACGTGTACTTACACACTTGGGAATCCGCCTGATACGAGTTTTACATGGATACACGTGAATATATCGCGCACTGTTGGACGAGAGCAACGACTGGCGTTGCCAAACATTCAGACCACTGACGAGGGCTTTTATAAATGCAAAGTAAACAACACAATGACACCTACAGGATGTTGTGTACTTCCAGCATACGATGAAACCATGTTTTACGTTGATGTACAATGTAAGTGAATAGTAAATACGTATATGTATTCACCCCTTTTTAAGACATTTTGAATGACTAAAATCTAATTGCTTTAAACGTAAGCTATATTTCCTTATACATTTAACTGCATTCATTGTTTAATATTGTACATGATCAAATTACTTTATAGACGCCGCCAATATTACGAGGTTTTATGCCACCGGATTTGAGAATGTGCCAATTATTACGGTAAACGAAAGTCAAACTGTGATATTACACTGTGATTCTGAAGGGGACCCTTTGGCGTTTATGATTCTAATTAATAATACTCGTGGTGAAAATGAGTTAATAAGAGGTAATTATTACAACACAATATCCGCATCTATTCCTCATTCACGATGTGAATATGACATGGGTATCTACCAATGCAGGGCGAACAACACGCACAATACAATTCAGCAGGTGCGAGAGATTGAAATCAAAATCAAATGTAAGTCACTACATGTGTTTGTTTTCTGTTTCAAAGTAACGGTCTGATGTTGATAAACATTTTCTGTGAACAACTTATGATTTCTTATTAAAAAATTATATGCAGGTGCACCGAGATCATCTCCATATCTCCCACCGGTCCCTAGAGTTTGGACAAAACTTAACAGCATTGTAATTCTCACGTTCATTATTGTGGCGTATCCTCCTCCAAGTGCTTCATCGGCCTTCGTTTGGCGGAAACAAGTAAATAATGAATGGTTTATTGTCAATGACACGAGCAGACTTCATATTCACATTTCTCAAAACAGACTTCAGACAAACCTGTCAATATTTCAAATACAGGAAGAAGATTTTGCAAATTATACGGTCAAAGTGGACAATGGAATTGGCTCTTTAGAACAGACATTTGTTATTCAAGTAAAAGGTGAATTATGATGGCATTATGTCTGAGTCCTGTAATTATAATCGATTTTACATTTGATTAATGTGGAGCAAAAACGTTCACATTAAACTATAACACTTGATATTTAAAAGGTATTGTATACGTACTATAGTTTATATTAGTAACTATATTGCACAGATGAGCCAGCTATGCCAAAACAATTCCGAGTTCTTGTAGAGTCGGTAACAGACAGTTCAGTGACCGTCGAATGGATACCGGGATTTAATGGAGGCGAATATCAATGGTTCGTTATAAGATATAAACAGGGAACAAGCCATTATTGGCTTTACAAAAATGTATCCGAACTTTTCAATCGAATATCTATTGACGGATTGGTTTCTGGTACCCTTTATCAATTCAAAATGTATGCAGAAAATTCGATAGGATCATCAAGGGAAACCGATGTGATAACATTCGTAACTCAAGCTAAATCTGGTATGTATCATGTAATGTGTATTATTATAATGTGAAATTCATATCATGAGTGTAGATCATAGTCGAAAACACATATATAAAAGTGAAAAATTTTGTGCAGTATTTTATATATGAAGCTACTAAGCATTACATTATAAATTGAATGAAGTTTATTCCATTTTGACTATATCGAAAACATTAAACACTTTATATCTTACAGATTTGAAATTATGAAAATAAATCACGTCTTATAACATTCAATTGTCATCTCAATTAATAGTTTTACAGATGCTCGGAGATGCTTAATTGCAACAAACAATATGAATAGATAATACAATTCGTTAAATCATTAATAATTAAAATAATGAATGAAGTGATTTGACAGGTCAATAATTGCACGAAATATGTTTGGTTTGTCTCTTAAAATTCCACTTTGAGTGTATTAGCTACCGACATTGAATTACCGACAATATTTTGAAACGGTCTGATTATAAAAATATGAAACCTGCCAAGTGATTTTATTGATCACGAGGCTACAACACAACAACACCAACACGCATATTAACTTATAATATGTATGTATTTAAATAGATGACGAAACCAGTCCATCTGTCGCGCCTGCAGTAGGAGGCGCTGTAGGCGGAGCTCTTGTGATAGCCATCTTAATCGTTCTTTGGAAATGTAGGAACAAGTTTAAACGTATGTATATTCTGGATTGAAATTTGATGTTATTTTGTAACATAATAGCAGTGCACAATCAATACAAATATATCGAGTAATAAGTTAGCAAAATGCTAAATGAAATATTACAAACCCAGTTCGGTTACTTCCAATCTAATGTACCATCATATTTTAGCACTGCAGCGATAAAAGTGTTGATCAATCCAATGCTGAGATTGAAATATTATACTCATAAATCGCCTACATATATGTATCAGATAATACTAATATACATTTTGATAGACCACTTTTTGGAGCGTCGAATCATCCTTAAATAATACATAGTCAGTAGTGATAAAACTAAAAAAAGTATAAGTAATACATGTGATAACGTTTTCTATGGAATCAGCACTGTGTGTTTGTCGTATTAAGTGTACATTTTCATTCATTTTCAGGTAATTCTGACGCTGCTTCTCATTACGATGACTTATTCAAAGCACAGTATGCAGTTTTAATATATTTTGCTATGCACTGCATAGGCGGATCCAGGGGGGGGGGGGCGGACGCGGCGTACGCCATCCCTAAAATAACCAAAGTAAAGTCAATTCATTTGTTGTTTTACACTTAACTAGATCTAAATCACCTATTTAAACTTGTCAAAGCCTTCAAAATTACTAAAATCGTGGAGCCTCCGGGGGGCTTTGCCCCCCCCCCCTGGACCCCCAAAAATATAAACTATGCACTTTTTGGCATTTTAAGAAGGAACTTTGATGAAAGTATATAAGGCGTGACATGCTCGACAAGTGGTTGTCAAAGCCTTCAAAATCAATAAAATCGTGAAGCTCCCGGAGGGCTTCGCCCCTCTAGACCCCCTAAACGATAAACTATGCATTTTTTGGCATTATAATAAGGTACTTTGATGAACGTACATAAGACGTGACATGCTCGATAAGTGGTTGTCAAAGCCTTCAAAATCACTAAAATCGTGGAGCTTCCGGGGGGCTTTGCCCCCCTGGATCCCATAAACGACAAACTATGCACTTTTGGGGCATTATAAGAAGGTACTTTGGTGAAAGTATATAAGGCGTGACATGCTCGAGAAGTGGTTGTCAAAGCCTTCGAAATCACTAAAATCGTGAAGCTTACGGTGGGCATCGCCCTCCGGACCCCCTAGCAGAGCTTTGCCGTGCACCCGCCAGGGGCCCTAGCGGCCCCCTTGACCCCAAACAAATCTTTCAATATCCCGCCCCTCCCTTACCAGAAATCCTGGAACCGCCCCTGCACTGAATTTATACTACGCTTTCTTTACTGTATTATCCAGAATTGTATAATTGATTGTTACACTAATAAGTATCATAGAGTTTGCTCCAGGACAAACTTCTCTGCTGCCAATACGAGCACCGAATATGAAGAATACAGAGTCGGTATGATTGTGAATACGCTTATACATGTTATTTATATTGTTATAGTATGAATGCTGTGACCATAGTGTTGGGTGTAAAATGTTTATGAAAGTACCATAAAGTGTATACTCCTTGCCATATCTTATTAACTTAAATAAGTAGTCTATACAAATTGTTAAACTGTATACATATTCCTAGGAGATAATAAGTTGTGTCATACTATATATTTTTTTTAATTAAGACGAGTAATATTATGCCCAAACAGCACAACAATAAACATTAAGCAAAGCAGTACATATTACGATTTTGAAATAGAGTCAGCGCCTTTTGAACAGTAATTGCAAAGTGGGATTTTTAAACCGCTTGAGGACTATCGGAACCGCATGCAATGAATTTCAATAATTGTTTATTTCATAATCCCAGTACAGAAACCAGAACGAGACTCTCGCGGAAACTTCGTTTCATATGTATTCTGCCATATCGAATAGAGAGAAGAATAGTGTTCTTAACCGTGTAACCGAAGTTTTAGATAATGATTGTGCAGTGAAAAAAGAAGACAAAGTCTATGTTAATTTAGTATTATCGAAAACTGACAATTAAGCAAATTTACGTATTTTTCTTTGATAAGTAACATGAACATAATATGAACTGCTAGTCACCTACATGTACGCGTATATGTGAAAAGCGCATTGGCATTGGAGCATATTATTTATTTTTGAATTGATATTGTTAAAAACACGCAATATTCTTAATGAAACATATAAGCAGTGTTCATATGAAAATCGTTATATCTAATGTGCAAAATTAGAATTCAGTCTTTTCATACCAATACACTTCATTTGTCATTATTCAGAAAAGATATGTGTTAACAAAAATGCACTTGTTGCATTTATTGTGTCCTTCCATTGATATGATAAGTTGTATAATAACACTGGTATTCAAATTAAACACTCAAACTTGTTTATAATTGAAGTATATGTTAATCAAATTTTAATACAGCAAGTATATTTTGTGAAAGTAATTGAAGACATTATAGCACACTATCAACAACAAACCTTCAGTTGCATTATATATCTATTTCACGCGCAGTTTGAGCTTATTCGATGTTAAGTTTTGAATGTATCCACACATTATTATCAAAAAGGTTTGGATTATTCATAAATTCATACACCATGCAATAATTGAATATTTAACCGAGATTCCCATATGGAATCGAATACTACACGTTTGAATGGCATTTTATATAAATTGTAGCATTACTTTGAAACAGTTTTCTTCGATGTTTGTAAATATAGATGATGCAAAGCAAACCACCACAACGCTCTTTTGTCAACGTGTGTTCTTAAAAAAGATTTGTTATATATAGATTTTAATACAACATCGATTTATTGCAGATCACTTAATACATAATATTTGCAGATTTAACTTTATAAATGTATTCAATAATTATAGTAATATACCTATCATGGAAGAAAATATATACACATATGCAATAACTCCTAACTGCAGATTGCACTTTCGTCTGCAGTTATCGGCTGCAATTTTGTGTAACTATGTACATGAGGTGTCAAGAAAAACGTGACAATACAAGTAAGTGGACAATAAGAATGTACATCCTGGTTTGAAATACAATTACTAATGATGTGCATGATGTTTGAACATGTTTGATTGTAGTATATGTTTCTTAACTTGATTGTATTTGTAATATGTGGATGCACGTTGACTATATTTTGTTTACTTGTTTGTAAATGGTCAAAGGCGTTTTGCCTTTATTAGTATTTTCCAATACTAAACTTGAAACTTGAAACTAATAGTGTGTATCTTTACTTAAAATGAGTAACACATCATGACCTTTCATAAATACAGACATTCGTTTATACATACATGCTCTTTTTTAAATTGCTTTCCTACAAACCATTACAAAGTCTTTGAAAACCATACTGTTATGTCGCAAACATTGTAAAAGCTGTGTTTGATGTTGACGTTTAGTTAAAATGGCCCTAAAATTGCATGATTCGGCAAAATGTTGGTACAGAATATAAAACACATGTGACGTCAAATCGATGGTTCTATCAATGTGTACTAATTCAGTATTTACAGTGCACTGTTTTTTAAATGTAACACAAACGACTAATTGATGTTTATGTCACTTAATTATTTGGTCAATTTAGCAGTAATTAGATGATATTTAGTATGCAAATTGTATTACTAATTTATCTAAAAAATTTGTATGAATGTATACTCATATGTGCTTGTATTTCTGAAATAAAATGCTTTCAACCTTTATTGCAGTGACGTTCTACTCGATACCTCGAATGCATAAGGCCGTTCCATACTTGCATTAAGTGCGACTCTTTTCTTTGATGACGTAATTTGGACAGCTTAAAAAAATAAATTCTTACATTATGGATAGCTATAAACGTGTGTCAGCCTTTTTGGGAAAGTATTTTTGCGATAAATCTATTATTGTGACTTGACGAGCGGTATTGAATAGTCAGTGCTGTATCCTGGCTGCCTTGTGGCGATTTAACGTTTCCAAATATGGATGCACTAAATGAAGACCATGAAAATCATCAGCACTAAAAGGCCAAATACTATTTGCCGTACACTATAAATTAATTTATGATATTGTATACAAGAACGTCAATATTGGGCTTTATTCTGCTAAATTAGGATGTATTTGTGTGTCTATGGGTCATTAAGGCGGTCTGATGTGATATAGGGTCGCCTTGGGGTGTTTTATATGACATACTCGTATGTGCTGCAGTTTTTAATAATACAAACATTTCAAACAAAAACACATTTATCCAAACAGTTGTTTTAAATGTATGAAATAGAGAGTACTTAAACTGAACCGTACATTTTGCAGACATTCTGAATCATTTTATTGTTGTCATTTACGTGGTAATGCATATTGCGAATGTTTCGAAGTCCAAAAGTACCAAACAAGAGTTTCACGAAGATGAACATTTGCAATGAATTGTTTTCTATGTATGTCACCATTTGAGTTCAAGGTTTGAGTATGGTAGGATAGTAAAATCACATGAATTTTACGGCTCAGTGTAACTACTATCTATTTCATACATTTTAAAAAAACTGTTTGAATTCATGTGTTTGAAAACGTGTAATACTCGTGTTTTAGTTATACGCGCAGATAACAAACATTCCAAACTGATATATTTAAGGGCAGTATTGTTTCAGTTCTAAACGTTTAGAAGTTAGTAAAAAATGCTTAGTTAAATTGATGGTCATGTGCACAAATTTATACTGCGAATGACATAGCATCGTGGTAGATATTTGGGTGTTCTGAAAGCACCCATTGGTTCATCTTATAGGAAACGTCTTGTTTTGGAGTTTTAGACACATTAATAACGGGAACTGTACGTTCCAAACGTGAATAAAAAGGCGTACTCTATAAGGAGTCAATGGGCATGTACATATGACAATTCCATGGGTCGGTGACCATGTCATCACAGTAATTGCTTATGTAATCTAAAATCAATCGGCAGTTGCTTGTGCAAACAAAAGGAAAGTATAAATCAACAGTTATGGAAAGGTGGACCACTGAGTTATGAAAATTACAATTAGCGCACCCGTAAAATTGCCTGAAGTACCTTTGGCACTTGATGTTTTTTGACGTTCACGTACATGTGACGTACAAGCAAATGTGACCTGTATCTAAATATGTTAAAACGTTTTATGATCTCAATGAGGTAAATCATCTAAATTGGTTTAAATTGGTTCAACATATGATTCATTCATTCAATTAATAACATTCCATTAATAAAGAAGTGATTCGATTGCTAAAATGCGTCTTAATCGGCAAATCGGGTACATCGGCTTCACACACATTTCATAAGTTCATCTTTAAATTATAGTACTTGACAGAAGTGTGTTATTTATTTAAATGCAGCATACATTTTTATCAGTGTACCTGCCTTCTTTAAGTATGCTGTATTATTCAGTGTGTGGTTAATACCGATCAGCGAAACTGTCCTTCCATAAAGAGTTTGACATTTTAACAATTATAGGGCTGATTATCCATACCATAAACGCTGATAGTAGATATCAGACGATAGTTTCCCTTTATTAACAAACGATTTGATTGAACATCATACTACCATAAAGCAGACATATGATATCAGATTATGTTTCTAATAAAGACAATATCAATTATTAGTTACATTAACAGTGAAAATGATACATATACAGCATGGTTATGTGCACTTTAACTAGTACAAACATTGATTATAAACTTAAGTTGCGGCGATTCGTACGCAGGAAGTTTGCGATACGAATAAGTAACGTCTATCTTCAATCGTATCGTCGCCTTCAAACGTGAAGTGTTTGGTGTATATTATTGTCCTTAGGTAAGGATAAGACGACTTTACATAACGGGAAATACCCTTTAATTGGGGGAAATTTGTTTGGTTGAAGATCGAATACCTGCGATTTAAATGAACGATTAACTGTACTTGACCTATCTAATCTTAAGAACGACACACAATTGCACACACGTGAAGATTTTATTTTAAGAAGATTGTCTGTAGCGTTTAGCACTGTTCTAATCAGTATTTCTATATCATGATCGATTTATATTGCGAAATGATATTTCGCAAAATGTGATCAAGTCCCTTTAAAAACATCAGTAAAGAAACGCATTATTATAACCGTTGAGTGCCTTCCGATACAAAACTTCCTCTTTGCTAATGCCTCAAGTACGCGTTGCATAGCTAAAATGTAAACGTGTGTAACTCGACCAGTCGACCTAAACCAGGTGATTTTACATCAATAGCATTATGATTGTTACACATTGGATAGTTTTTGTTATTTGTAACCAGCGACAAGTGTGTGAAACAAACTGTAACAAATGTATATGTACACCAAAATTATATTGATGAAGTTGCTTCCATATAATCGTGTTTTTGTATAAAATATTCGTTCTCAACACGTCCGACAAATGCATCAGCATTAATTGCCTTCATCAGTTTTAGTAACGTCTATTATCCAAATAAATGTGTTTTTTACGAACGACCGTGCCGCTATCAAGCGAGTATATGTTTTCAAAATAATCTGTTCGGACGCTAATTTGAATTACATTACAATGAAATGTATATTAACATTCAGACAATAACATAATACGTATAAATTAATTGTATACGCATTTACTGTGATACATATAAGGCAATATATAGTTAGAATATGTGGAAGCTATGTTAATTATTATTAACAATAACACTTCTCACAGCTTATATGTTAATTAAACAGTGTGAAGAAGCAAATCATCGTAATACACAACAAGCATCGGAACGGAAACCTTTTCGATATTATCTACTATATAAACAGAATACCTTCTCTGAGCCTGTTACATGATGATTTTGGGCACATATATGACTGAAATAGTGCCCACTATACAAGTAACGAACTTGGCCTAAATATCATCGTGCAAAAAGCTTAAACCAAGTTTCATGAATATTGGAAAATATTTGTGGTCTCCATAATATTCATAAGGTAAATGTTATTTCGGACTCGAAGGACGACGAATTACGGACAAACGGTAAAGACATGTGCCTCAGTTTAGCTAAAAACAAAATTACTGTTATGAACCGATTTGATGCACCCACAATATTTTTGAAGGGTCACATAACAATGTAATTTGCATACCATTTTCACTCGAAGACGCAGTTGTTGTGGTCGCTTAAAACAAGAGGAATACGATGATTTTAGAGCGCAAACCTGAGTTCAAGTGCACTATACTAGCTTATGACCTAGTTATTTTAATTGTACCTAACCCAGTTTTAAACGTAAGCCTTGATATTTTCAAGTAAAAAATGCGTAAGACGTTTTATCAAAAGTGAACTGTAAATAAAGATTCTAAATTAAAAACAAGTAGCTTTTACAAATAATTTATATGGTTACTTATATATATATATATCTATATATATATATATATATATATATATATATATATATATATATATATATATATATATATATATATATATATATCGTTTTTACTGCGCTTAACTATAGACTCAAACTTCACCTAGCTATTGCAAAGATGAATGATTTGACTCAGTTTCATAAATATTGAAGACTACATGAAACTTTTAAGTTGGAAATCATTCAAACAGTTATATATATTCTTCGCTAATAGCATACATGCTTAACCAAAATATTAATACATTACACAAATTTATGTAATAGTCAAGGTCACTATACTACTTCGCTTAATTTTGTTTTCCATTGTTACTATGAAGTGCCATTGTTAGACAATGTATGCGCTTATAGAATGCATGTATACAGTGATCCACTGCACCCAGAGTACGTTAAATTACTCGGGAGCTAGTCGACATGTGTCAGATGATTTGGGTTATAAAAATTCACGTCAAATTAGCAAGCAGGGTTTTCAATTCCGTTTTCGAATCGTTAAACTTGCGTATGTACAGTTAAACTGTACCGCTTGATGTGCAGTAAGATCGGCGGCACTGGAAACCAATACTAACATTTGCGCAACTGAAAAAAAGTTACATCATAAACAAAATTTCACCGTACTGAATGTCAATTTCAAAAGCTTGGCAAAAATTTATAAGGGCATATACCTTTAGTTATACATGTATCTTATCTAATTATCGGTAGTTAATGCTTTTGTTTACCTTTTTGCTTATGTGTTTGGTTGTCGATGTGTCTTAAATGATTTAACAACTAAGTAATCAAGTATGCCAAATGCATCGGAATAGCATTTACTACTCATGAATATTTTTAACTGTATCAAATTTATCACAGACCTTTAATATGTAATGTTACCAATACCAGTAAAATATTCCATTTTTATTAATACACACATTCTTACACTATTCCAAGTAAACACTACTAGTCATGTCAAAGCAACTACAAGCTTACAAAGTTGTTCAACACTACCTACGCTTCAATTCCCAATCTTCATAGGTTACTTATATCGTAAAGGGATGACAAAACACAAACCTTGCATGGCTCGTGAAACGCCATTTAATTCCAAATAACAACATAACTTATTTTCTATGAATCATTAGAAAATCAAGTATTATGTATTACAATTGTTACACTGTTTTTCTCCGTATTTAGTCTTTTCGGTTAGTTTTGATACGTAAAAGCACTCACGAATATTCTGATTAAAGTTATAAATTTATTATATGCAGGGATTGTGTAATGATCGTCTCCTATTTCAACATGATATTAAAACGAATTGAATATAATTTTATCCGCAATGAACCGTTTTTCTTACACCCGGTTAACAAATATTTATTCTGCGATTGATTGGTTGACATCAGACTTACCTCACGAAAGTTTTCATTGATTAGAGAGTTGAGCAAAAACAAAACACAAATGACAATCTTTAATCGTGTCAAGCGAGGAGCAGACGTGGCTTCGGACCATCATCTCCGTGTGGCCAGATAGAAACGGAAACTATGAAGAGTTGGACAGGGGTCCCAGCCAACGCCAACGTTACAACACAGCTACGCTGAAAGACAATTGGAAGCAAAAGAGTTCAAGGTCACTCTCTCCAACAAGCTCCAGGTCCTAGAGGAGCTGCTTGAACAATAGACGATAAGCAGGAGTAACAGAAAATGAAGGTAGCAGTGACCTCAATATATCAAGAAGTACTGAGCTCCAAGTCTTACACCCACAAGGGGTGTATATGAACAGAGACGCTTCAGCAAGTTGTAAAAGACGAAATAAGTGTCAACAACAGTAGAACATGAGCAGCAAAAGTGAAAGCACAAGACGAGTAAACCGAAGCAAATAGGAGCGTAAAGCGAAGTATTGAGCAGACAAGTGGATCTACATAGATACGCTTGCAACAGAGGCGTAGGAGGCAGCCTATATTGACAGAACTAATAATCTGTACTCCATCACCAAGAAATAAGTAGGACAATTTGCCAATCCAGAGACGCCAGTAAGGGACTAAAAGGGATGAATACCAACAGATGAGGAAGGGCAGAAGAAGAGGTGGATTGAGCATTTCCTGGAGCTATCCAACAGGCCAGTTCCTGCAAACGCATCCGAGATTCCACCAGCTACAAATGGTCTGCAAATGAAGCGCTGCAGATCCAGAAAGGAAGAGATCAGTAGCACCATCAAGCAATGAAAGAACGGCAACTCTGCAATAACTGACAGCATGCCCGCAGAAGCGCTTATGGCTGGCTGACGTTGACACCAGTGTGGAGCTACTACACCGGTTCTTCAGGAAGACATGGGAAGAAAAAGAAATCCCAACAGAGTGGATACCTCATTAAGCTCCTCAAGAAAGGCGACTTCAGTTTCTGCTCCAACTTACGAGGAATCACGCTGTTGTCCATCCCAGGAAAGGTGTTTAAACGCATCCTTCTGAAAAGAATGAAAGACGCAGTAGACTTACATCTCCATGATTTACAAGCCTTCGAAATGAGAGATTGAGCACGGATCAGATTGCAACCCTGCGCATCATTCTGGAACAATTCCTGGAGTGTAATTCGCCCCTCCATGTTCACTACATCGACTATGAAAAGGCGTTCTACCGCGTTAACTGGGATTCCCTCTGGCAACTTCTGAGACGCTTTGGAGTGCCAGGAAATATCAACAATATCATCAGTAAGTCTTATAATGTGATAACGTGAACAATCGTTAATGGCAGTCGGCTCACGGAAGCCTTCGAAGTGAAAATCGGAGTGAAACATGGCTGCTTGCTCTCACCTTTCTTGTTCCTGTTGGCAATGGACTCGGTTATTAAGACCTCGACGGATCAGAAGCGGAAAGGAATTCAGTGGACACTCTGTAACCAGTTAGAAAACTTCGACGTTGCCGATGATGTGGCTTTCCTCCTTCAACAAACAACAGATGCAGGAAAAGACAAGCATAGTAGCGGCTAACTCAGCTAGACGTGGCCACATCATCAACGGATTGAAGAGCAAGGTGTTCAAGACCAACGCATCCAACAACACACCCATCACTGTCCAAAGCGTGGCTCTGGGGAGGTAAACAACGTCACTTATCGTGGCAGCATTCTGGACGACCAGAAAGGAACGGATGCAGATCTAGGAACCCGCACCGGTTAAAGTACGAGCAGCTGAAGAACATCTGGGGATCCATCGCAATTGGCATCACCACCAAGATTAGGCTCTTCTTTACCATTGTGAAGCAAACACTCCTCTATGGAGCAGAAACCTGGCGAACCATCGTCACACCTATAAAGGAAATACAGGTCTGCATTAACACCTACCTCAAAAAAATTCCGATGGCCAGACAATATCTCAAACGAAGAATGATGGAGAAGAACAAAGCAGCATCAAGTTGAAAAAGACATTCTTCAGAGACGTTGGCGGTGGATAGGCAACACCCTTAGCAAGCCGGAATCCAATACGACGAGGCAATCTCTTACATGGAACTCCCAAGGGAAAAGGCAGGGAGGACGGCCTAGAAACACCTGGCGCCGGTACCTGGATGCAGATTCTAAGCATATGCGCCAAACAGGGGCCAGCAGGAGAGACTCGCCCGGAGGAAGCTGGTTGGCGGCCTATATCCCAGACGGGACGACAGGCGAAGATTAGATAATTAATAAGTAATCGAATGAAACGTATGTTCTTAATACTTGTTAACGTCTGATCATTGTTTTTAATGATCGTTATTTGGTATATGCTCTACGGTGTTATATATTTGTTTTGATGATATATATGTAAAGTGAGCAAAAATATACAATCGGTTATTGATTCACTGTAGGAATTTTTTTTTCTTCAACAACATCGATATTCCAGTGACAATTCCATCCATTATTTAGAAAAACAAGGCAACCCAACAAACAAAATAATTATTTAGCGACATAGAAGCAAAACTTAAAAAAACAACATATATTTATATGAAAACATTTAAGTATGTATTTTATTAGTATATATTTGTTATATGGTAATAGATATGTAAACTAAGTTTCAATGTTAAGATAGACAAGAAAACAGACAATACAGTTTATTTCGTAATTTAAGTCGACCGGCCAAAAATACAATATACAAGACATGTTACATTATACATGTATGAGTTGTGAATAGTTCAATACTTATGCTTTCGGCATTAATAATACAATAATAATGCAGTTTTATTCTATTTTTGCTCATGTGTCGTTTTTATCAGATTAATAAACTCAATTTCATTTCTGTTTCCACTATACCAAGAAAAAAGGTGCATGCTTCGTTCTTCATGAAATTTAGAACAATGAAACAATACATGAAATTCGTTTTCAATGAAACAAGTGTTTTCTACATTTAGACAATGTGTACAATATCTCAGATCATGATCTATACCAAGATTTCGTCCAGTTTCAATAAGAAACTTGTGGTTGTGACATCTTAACTTTGCAAGTGTTTTTCTATATTAAAATGATATTTTAAGCGACAAATATTGTTCGGGTTCAAGCAGTGATTTATACATTCTAGATGTTTCACATATTGACGAGTCAAATTAACTGCCTGTCCATTTTTTAGTGTTACAACAAATAAGGCGATTTTTAGAAGTTGTAAAAATATATCAACATTACAAACATCCTGATAAACCCAGATATAACCAAAACCATAATTCAGTACAAGATTTTTTAACAGAAGTAGCCCAATTGGTCTTTTCGATTTCATCCTGGCATTGCAACATATTATAACAGTTTTTTGCGGGGGGGGGGGGGGGGGTATCTATGCAATGTCATGTCAAT
The DNA here is from genome assembly GCF_020536995.1 of Dreissena polymorpha. NCBI lineage: Eukaryota > Metazoa > Mollusca > Bivalvia > Myida > Dreissenidae > Dreissena > Dreissena polymorpha. The sequence continues at coordinate 12,476,431 of NC_068360.1, forward strand.
AAGTTTACACCAGTAGTTAACACACTTGAAATGATAGTCTACACATAATTGTAATCTACCAACCTCCTCTTAAAATTGTTGTCTGACCTATGTAGACCTAGAAAATATTTGCAAAATTGAGTTTGGATTTGTTTTATATTTTCAGAAAAGGTATGGCTCCAAATGTCCGCCCCGTATCTACGGATTGGTTTTCCATTGAGTCAAACAATGTAAAATACTACTAAATATCAAATTCTTTAAAATAGCATTGATAGCTTTTTATCGTATGAATGATTTTTTCAGCTTGCATTGTCAACTTAGCTTTAGCCTTGGACCAACTTAATTTAGGAGTAAACAATAACCCACTGACGTAACATTTACACGATTTTCATTATAGATACAACTTTCATATGACCGCATAGGCCACCATTTCTAAATACAACTATTTCCGTTTTCTTTTAATTTAAGTCATGCCACTTATTTGGCGAAAATCAAAGTACCATTCAATTGAAGGTGATGCAACTTGCAACATCATCCGAAAATAATATACATCGAGTATTTGTAATATCTTAAGTAATGAAAATATCTCTTGATGGAACCGGTCACGTGGTTAAAGGGATAGCTCATTTATGTATAAATTAAAAATGATCGTGATAATTACGTATGGTAATTATCGAAAAGGGAAAAGTGTTGAATTGAAAACAATATGACATGGTGTGCTCCTTTCAAACTTATTTTTTAAATTAGAGTCTTAATCCCCTCAATTAAAGACAGAATATAAGAAATAAAAAACATCAAACAACAGTGATAAACAAGTTTAGATAAGCATATATATGATATATTTAACAAGTAAATTATACATTCAAATAATACTGCATGCTATTTTAGAAAACAATCAAATACCATAATAGCTGCAACTGAATCACTCTTATGATTTCGATTTTTAGAATGCTGTCAAGTTAAAGTAATAGAAATCATGCTTTGTTGGTATTCTATAATCGCATTTTGTTCTGCCAAGCCATTATATGCTTAGTGTATACAATTACGGTAGTAGTTTTAAAACTATAAACGAAACCATTTTCCTGATAATTGTGCCTTATGATTATATGTTGATTAAAGTTTGAATATAATTACATATATACATCAATTAATAAAATGATATATGTGCCATTAACCTTTGTGGATGTGACGTGTAAATAATACTTCCCGAAATATTACAGAATTTTATGCCGGTGTTTGTCGAGACTTTCAAAATCAAAAATATCTATGTACATTATAATAGTATTAATTGTATAAGTTAAATTCAACAACTGTTTTATTTGGGTTCTTTACCATAAAAGTTAAAATATATTAACTTGAATTTGAATGCATAGTTTTATAAATAACAAGAAGACATGTGTTGATATGATTATTTTAAAACTCCTTTGTGACACAAACATGAGTTTGAATATTATCGTCGGTGAATTCATATTTGTGTATGAATATAATCAGCGATTGCAAGCCGAGTATTGTCTTTAAAGCGGGTATATACGATTTTGTCAAATATTTATGAATTTATATAAACTATGTAAAAAAATTATTATATATATATTTCAATATAAATTAAAATAAAAGTTAAGAAGAACATGTGTCGAAAAATGCGAAATAAGCCAGATATTTAATTCTGAAACTGAAAAAGGCTGTACAGCCGAATTCGCCAGCATGTATACCATACATGTACGATGTGCATCTAAACTTACGAGGGGTGTTCCAGAAGTTCGTAGATTTTCGCTATTACTTTCATTTGGTAACATAAATGGACAAACAAATAGCATGTTAAGAATATTTCGTCCTTTCCAAATCTACTCTCCAAATATCATGGAAATACATAAAACAATAAATATATATCAGAGATTTAAACATGTGCACAATGCGCACACCGACGCACGTGTAACGTTTCTGTTCAACGTCAATGACGTTATGAAGTTAACAACTGTCAAATCTTTTCCACACAATCACCACCAACGCGAATGCACTTAATGTGTCGGGAAATCCACTTGTCAAAAGTGCCTCTATACCAGTCAGCGTCAAAAGACGACACGATTCGCTTTGCTGCAACTGTTTACTTGCAAAGCGAATACCGCGCAACTGTGATTTAACTTCCGGGAAGACGCGAAAGTACATAGGGGCCAAATCCGGGCTGTAAGGAGGATCTAGGCGCTGTAACGTGAAATTTGCCGTAAATTCTGTTTATCAACGACATTTAAACCAAATTTAAATTCGCGTAACGCTCATACTTATAATAAAATACACGCGTGCGCCGCATGTCGTTACTGAGGTCTCTATGGCAACGCGTTTCAAACGCGCTTTATGGAATTCATGCATGTTTAGCTTATATATAAAGTCCGTGATAATTGGTTTGTATAATATGTTAATTTCATTGACTTTTACCAGCAAACTAATAAGTTATAGCGAAAAGCTACGAACTTCTGGAACACCCCTCGTAGTTTAACGGTTTATAATACAAAGACGAATGCTTCGGTTATTGTAGGAAAATATATTCGTCACTATCGGCTCGGGGCGCTAATTTGTCTTTGCTGCATTTTATGAAATTCGGCTTTAATGTATAATTTTTCTTGCCTATTTTGTGTTATTGTAACATATTTTATCAATATATTACAATTAAACACATATAAAAAATCGTATATACCCGCTTTAAGTCGGATACGATGTTTAAACTTCCTCTTTTATTTGCTTGCCTTTCGTATAAAGGTAGTGTATTGCCACTGCAAGGGGTGATATATGTACAAAACAAACATGATAATCTATGTAATTGTCATTTACATATGGATAGTGAACAACGGTGAGTATGTTAATAAGTGTTAATTGAACATATTTATACTTATCTAATTTGATTGACACAATAATGATAAAAAATGAAAATTAGTGAGTAATTCACTTCAAGAAACATTTATAGGTGAGAAATGTGTTTAACACGTTAAAAGCAAGTTGCCGATATACAATGAAAGACAATAGATTCTTAACACTATATAAAAATGACTTAAGCGATTAACATAGTTTAACAAAAAAACATTGATTAATACAAAACTAGAATAAATCTTTTAAAGAATTGGTGTTATCAATAAGCATCAACGAATTTAGAGTTGAATACAAGTGCAGATACGTTTCGTGTGAACACTCTTTCTTTAAGTATTTGATGTACAGGCGATAGCTGCACCGTTGGTAAATCCTCACTATTGTTTGCAGATTTCGTTCATACGACACAGTTACGCATGTTTATATTCTGCATCAAGTACAAGTAAACTTTATGGTTTTGGCGTAAACTCGTGTTGAATTTTATTTCATGAATAAACATCGTTTGATTAATTGTTTGAACATTCCGATTCCTCTTTATTATGTATACGTCTACTAAACAGTTAGAAAATAAGTTTTATATGGTTAATACACGCTATCAATTTAGATCATAATATTGGGAAATGCAATACACGTAAAATGCGGTGATGTATGCCAATGCGTGTTGAAAGTTATTAAATTTAACTTTCACATGTGTATAATATGATTACAATAAGTGCCATTGTGAAGTTGATTTTTTGTTAAAGGAACATTTAGTTTTTGTGTTAAATTTTCACAACAGTGAGACATATATTTGTATGTATGTAACCTAATGTTATCTAACGTTGTCAACATGGAATTATGTTATCGACAAGAACAAAATATACGATGAATGTCATTCATTTTAATTCGTTGATAGGTGCCACAATGTCATTTTCATAAATTAAATAATTGATATATTATAATAATAGAGGTCCGCTCTTATTTTTGTTGTGCTAAACCCATTTAAGGACTTTCAAACGGGTATTCCGTTTTCGAAATGCAACGCGTCATTTTTTTCTTATTTACATAATGCTGTTTGTGTTTTTGTTTTTTGTTTAAATTGTTTCGAATGAGCGCAATGCAAATTAAAGAAGATTCATAAAATTATAGTAAACACCGGTTTAAAAACGAGATATTAAATCTTGACATAACATACTTGTACATTAATATAATTTTCGATGAAAGTAAGCACTCTTTATTTATTCTGGGATGAATATAAGTAATAATAAATTTGTTGTATTTACATTTCAGATGCAAGCTCATGCCATATATCATTGACCTCGGAATCAAGCCTTGTCGATTAAGGAACTAACGTTACCATTCGTGGTATGTTTGCAACATACCAGACAATGAATGCATTGTTTTTCACAAAACTGGAGTACGCGTAGCTGATTCTGTGTTTGGATTGCCTACAGTAACACACGCTTCAATGTACTATCTTAAAATAAATGTAATTGGTACATTTATATCGGACCTATATTTGACAATCATTAGCTTTTCAAATGAATCTATCGGTACAAATACATTTTTCATGGCCTTCAACTCAATCAATAAAGTATCAATCAACTTAACTTCCAAAGGTGAGTACAAATGAATAAATTATATTGTATGACGTATTGACATTTATGGAATATAGTAGCAAATAACAATATAGATCGTCTAAAGATATGTGTTTTATGGATAACCATTTTAATAAATTGAAACCGGCATTTATAGACTCAGTTGATAACAAATGCAAAGCTGTGTTGTACCCCTTGAGCTTGGCAGATATACATGCGGGCTCTGAGCAAGTATATGTAATGCTACACCAGCACGTCCTATTTAGTGAATGTGGAATACCACGAAGTTTGTGAACCATGTTATTTATACCAAATACGCCGAGCCGAAAACATGGTTGTTAAATCAAACTTAAATGAATGGACAGTATTTATGTGAGCTTTAGAACAGATTATCTATGAAAGACACACAACACAGGGTTTTATAGGTTTCTTATCTGTTAATAGTGTACGGGCCTCTGTGACTCGGTACATAGTGTTGTTTGTTCTTTTAATAAATGATCACCTATATCTATATTTGCTGTTTAATTGTTTATAGGAATAACATTTTACTAATAATATAGGTTTCCGCTACTGTAAGCAATTACGGCTCGTTGCTGACGAAATTACTTCTTAATCAGCGATATTGATTAATTCTTGTTATATACCTACTCTAGCCACCACGTGTGTCATAAAATGTTATGGTATACACTGTTAAGATAGACCCTAATCTCAACACAATGTGGTTGCAAATTTGAATAGCCCGGGAATCGTTTCGCGGGGGTCATTTGCTTGCCATAGCTAGATGATACAAAATTATTTCACACTTCATGTGCTGATTTTTATGAAAACACATATTAAACACTTGAAACAAATACTATTTAGAACTGGCTATCGATTCGATGTTAATATAATGTGACCATTATTTTTATCATTGTTGCGTACATGTTAATATAAAAAGCTTTTCATAAAAATGGCATTAAGATGAACATGACAAAGCAAATTGTGATATTATCAATATATTTAAATATACGCATACAGTTTTAGAATTCGTTTGACACATATACATATCGATAGGTTTCCTATATCAAGAAACGGACAATCATTTACAATACAAGCATTAATACGGCAATTTTCTACAAGACTGTAATTGTTAACACAATTACTGTGATAGAAAACCACACTGTGTCTCTAGAATGTAATTCTTCTGGAAATCCAACGCCAAACATTTCATGGATTTTATCAAACGGTTCCGTGATAAACAGAAAAGTGATTGATGTGTGAAATGGGAGCAACACAGACACAGACACGGTCATCTGCAATTCCACAAGTATTATGCAGCCAACAAATCAATCTCCGATAACACAATATAGTTTAACTGGCACGGTGGTCAACATTTTACGTAAGTTTAATTCGTTTTGTCCATGTATCATAGTATAACAACACATAATTAAACGCTTAGTTGTAAATACCGTAAACGGGTAGTTTACGCTAGAATTGAATCGGTAGAAGAACTTTGGTCAATTTTTTCAGATGAGATATCAACTGGTATTAAAAAATGTATTCCCTCAAACACTATAGGTACAAGAAGATCATTACCATGGATTACCCAACCAATAAAACGACTAATGAGAAAAAGAGATAAAAAAAATTCAGACTAAAAAACAATGGAGCTCATAAGACCAGAAATATGTTCCTTAATATTAAAATCCTAATCAAACGAAATACCAAAATTGCTTATAATAAATATATCGAGTCTATTTCAGGCATTGAATACTCTTACGTCTAAGAAAACAGATCCAACTTTAATTCGAAGAAACTGTATAGTCTCTTAAAAAACTCCAAACACGACGCTCAAGGTATTTCTACTTTTTTTGACAATGTTTCAGGAAAATCAATTTCAGTGAATCAAGAAAAGGCCAATGTGTTGAACCAACAGTTCCAATCCGTTTTCACACCTATGTTCCCCCCTAACCATTTCTCAATCATGCCTCCTTTTCAGAAATCTTAATGAAATGTCATTTTCATCTTTCTGAAAATTTCCAACAATGCCAAAGATCACAGTCAGTGTCAATGGGGTGCAGAAGTTGCTATCCAATTTTACACCAGACAAGGCAGGAGGTCCAAACAACATCAAACAATAATATCACTCTTTTTTCAGAAATCCTTGGACACCGGAATTCTCCCGAAAGTATGGACATCTGCAAATGTAATACCGCTGTTCAAGAAAGGGAACAAAGAAGACCCAGCAAATTACAGACCTATCTCTCTCACCTGTATTCTATGTAAATCCTTAGAAAATATAGTTGCTTCTAATCTTTCAGCTCATTTCAATAAATATAACATACTTTCTGACTTACAGCATGGTTTCAGAGAAAATCGTTCCTGCGTAACTCAACTTCTACAACTGATTGATAACCTGGCACGAAATATGACATCTGGAAAACAAACTGATCTTATTTTGCTTGATTTCAGCAAAGCGTTCGACAAAGTGAACCATCTTAAACTGCTTTTCAAATTACAGGAACATGGTGTGGATAAAAATACTTTCACATGGATCAAATCATTCCTTATAGGTCGCACTCAACGGGTTGCTCTAGATGGAGAATTATTATCCGAGGTAGCAGTGACAACCGGGGTACCAAAAGGGTCTGTGCTTGGTCCGTTACTTTTTATTCTCTATATAAACGAATAACCTAAGTCTATTACCTCTCAAGTTTGCTTATTTGCAGATGACACTGCCGTATACCTACCAATCAACAATATGCATGACTGCCACACTCTACAAGAAGATCTAGATATACTAATGAAATGGGAACATCCTTGGGACATGGAGTTCAATCCAAGTAAATGTCAAGTTTAAAACATAACCATAAATAAATAAAAATTCTCTTTTAATTACAGGCTCCATGGACAAATATTAGAAACTGTTGACAATGCAAAATACTCAGGTGTGGACATTCCAAAAGACCTTTCCTGGAACAACCATATAAATATAATTACAAATGATGCTAATGAATCTCTTGGTTTTCTCCGCAGGAACATAAAGACGAGAAATTCCAACATTCGCCAGCTCGCATACAAGACCATGGTTAGACCACAGGTTGAATATGCTTCTTCCGTATGGAGCCATCACACATTACAAAATATACACAAATTGAAAATGTACAGCGCCGAGAAGTCCGCTGGGTCAAACATAACTATTCCCCATATGACAGTGTCACCTCCATGCAATAGGGACTTGGTTGGCAGACCAACAAGAAAGACAAAATAACACTACATTAATAATGTTTTTTCAAAATTGTTCAAGGCTTAGTGGCTGTGCCCCTACCATCAAACATCGAGCGACCCACCAGATTCACTCGTCACATGCATCCCCTCTCCTACAGACAGATCCATACTACTGCAAATTATTATAAGTTTTCATTTGTTCCAAGTGCTATTGTGATGTGGAACAACCTCCCCGCCACTACACTTTTACATCCTGATCTTAGAGGGTTTAAGCAGTCCCTGCCGTCCCCCTCTGCCCCTTGAACTCTGGGAGACATGTTTTTATCACTTTTTTAACCTTAAATCACTTCACTTTTTAATAAATCTAACACACTTTTAACATTATCACTTTTTCACTGTAACACGTTTACCTGTACTGACTGCGCACCTGTCGATAATACCCGAAAGGGGAGTTAGACAGTATATATATATAGATAGATAGAATTGAATAGAGGCATACGTGAGTGTTTAGAAATAATCACTCAGTAATAATTTGAAAGTATTGGTTATGTATCAGATTTACCTCAAGTTATTGTGGCAGTGCTAATATTATTACCATAGTATTCGGTTAAAGAATTCTGAGTTATTTATTTTAATAAGATAATACATGCGGTTGCATTGGTATTTTTACCTCAGTTTCATAAGAGGTTTATAACCAGAAAAATATGAAAACTTAAAACAAAATAAGTAATCTGTATCAATATGAGTGTTTGTTGGCCTAAATCAAACTTGTTGTTTAGCATGTTTTAATTGTACTATGCTTGTTATGTTAAGAAATGTTATTGTTCGAATGTCGATTGATTCAATTTAATATAAAACAACTAACATTCATAAACGTAGAAAATAATTATTTCCTTCGTATCGTTATGAAATAATGCGGGTGCTATTTAGAGGATAATAACGTCTAAGCTTTCCATCTCAAGCTCAATATATTACAAAATGATTACTTAATAGCCTGTTTAATAATTATAACAATACAACCTCCCTTTTTAAGGAATTGATACAATGTTATCGATTTTCCTGTGCATTCTAACATAAATAAATATTTTATAATGCGTTTGATGTAACGTCAAGAGCAATTAATATAGAATACTAGGTAAGCGTTGAATAAGACAAAGTTTATTCATCAAAGAAAATACCCTTACGTTTACTTACATCCATAAGCAAAACAATTCGAATTTACTACGGAACCAAAATACACACCCATCAGTATGCTCTACACACACACTATTAGATCCATTGATCCAAATAAGCACGCACATTCTGAAAATCAATAACACGAATAAGCTAGATCTACATGTAGATCTAAATCCTTCGTATCACCGGTTCCATCGAAATAAGTAGTCCATAGAATATGCACTTTTTCATAATAACATCAACGATACATTCACACGAAAACAAATGTGTGTCTTCAATGTTTTATTCACAGACATCGCATACTTCTAGTATTACTATTTTCGTGTACACCAACAGATGACATCACAAAAATGACGCAATAAGTATGTCATTTTATGACGCCATCAATCAGCTGATTCATTATACGGATGGCGTAAACTTTTGTCCATAGACTAGATATAAAGGTTGAAGATCGTATAATTTTAAAGCTAAGTTTTCTCGACTCTAGAGATTTCTTATGAAAACTCATGCAGTGGTATAATAAAAAGTAGTCCGTGCACGCGACAGGCATATTCAACAAGGTGGGAGACAGGCAAGTTTATTCCATAATGTGTTATACCGTCAATGTCCGTATAAAAATGGGAAAAAGGCAATGCTTAATATTTGTTAAAACCTGTTTGTTGTTTGTTTCTTGTAGTATTTTGTATGTAATAAATATTGGTAGCAAATTGTATTGTATAGTACTTGTATCTACTGATAATGGATACACTTGTTAATAAGAGGTAAAACCAACCGTTTAATGATATAAACATCTTCTGTCCAAAATGTATCACGCACCTTTGTATCAGACAGAAATTTGGTTTTATTATAAAACTCAAATAGTTCGATGCCGTCCGATAATCTTGCTTACTTCAATAGGCTGATAAATATACGGTCGAAATTCACATGAATTCAATGGTTTAGTGGGCATCAATTAAGTTTTTTTTAATTTAAAAAACACAGAAATATCATAATTATGTAATAAGAATCTATCCTAACCGACAAAAAAACGAACGCTTCCCGCGTCTAATTAAAACAATTAACGTGTCCATTTATCGTGCGCGCTTTTTAAAATCAGTAAGTAATTGTGTTCACTAGCATAACCTCATCAGTTTCGAAAAATAAATGACAATGCAGACTTTTTTCATCAATAAAGACCAGGGGACCGTTTCAATAAGCTCTCGTAAGTATGTTAAGACTCGTAAACCAGTTGCGATTATCGCAACTTGCCATTTTGCGTTTCAATAAACTTTCGCAACTTACGATATCGTAGAATTCTCTCGTAAGTCTACGAGACGTAAGTAGCAGTCGTAGTTACGTCGAAACCAAAATGGACGCCGCGTATGTTGTGCATATAGACGCCGAATAAAATGCTTTTGGCTCCGTCTTTTTTATCGACGACAATACAGAGGAAGTAAACATGTTGTTTTTTATCCCTTGATTACTTTCTGCAAAATATTTAACGTTGGAATCAATATGTCAGTTACTGCCCTTCGTTTATATTCGATAAGGATAAATAAACCAAAATAAATTTCACTTTATCATACGTGAAAACCCTATGTGTTCATTATGTGTGTGATTCAATTATATTGTTCAACAGCAGTTGAAGTATATGCGCCCTCCGCCGCTCGAATTATTGTGCAATGATTAATTTTGCTGTAAGCTTTTATCTCCATTGCAATTTGCATGTGATTTCGGAAGTTTTTTTTGTTCGGATAAGTACTAAATGGAGCCTTGTTTGTTATTGGTTAATGTTTGTTATCAACGCTATACAACTCGTTACAATCTATTCCTTTTCTTTGTATTATGTTTATTTAATATTCTGTCAGAACAATACATGTATTGATAAATTATGTTGGATTGTAAAAGGTGCCCAGTTAGGCAACTGTTAGCCTACATTTGTATCACACAGGTGGTTAGCGTGTTGCTATGATATTAATTAGTGAAAACATCATTTTGAATGATAAATAATCATATTATTACGAAAAATTAACTTTTCTGAAAAAAAAATTCACTATCAAATATATATATAACAAGGTATGCAACTCAAAATCACCCCAAAACAAGTGCATCGCTTTGAACAGCCATATCTTCATCAATTGTGCAGCTATTTTCACGATCTCGGTCTTATTCAACGGAGAAATGAATTTCCTTTCTGGAAATGTTATGTCTTGCAATATTTTTACAAATGCTGGGTCAACTTTTAATAAATAACATGATACACAACTCGCATGACCCAGTTGACAATGATCATGCAGTCTTTATGAATGAAATCTCCAGTTGTAAAGACACACCTCTGCATTGGACCAATGAAATCACTCGTGTGTTTAAAATGTCAGTTAGTTGAAATGTATGTAAACAAAGGTTTCAAACGGCGCTGGACAGTTATTCTTAATGCATAATGTAACGACAAGAACGCTAATAATGTTTTTTCATACGTTTTATTGAAATATGTTATCGAGGTACATGAACTTTGTAGGGAAGTTGCTCTTTACTCCGTGAAGATTTCAGTCTTAAAGACTATATGATTATTTATCATTAAAAATGATGTTTTCACTAAGATATATCATAGCCACACGCTAACCACCTGTGGTGTATCAAACCTACAACCACAAAACACCAAAGTGATGATCATCATGAAATAACAAATCAGTTACTGAGTTATCAAAATATCTTGTTGTTCTTGAACACACATACACAACAGTAACATATTATAGTATTTTCGTTACATTAGAAGTATTATTCACTTTTTAATATTGTACTACACCAACAGGTACTCATCACTGACATCAATTAAAGATTTTTGGCCAAAGGAAACATCTTTTCCAAGCTGGCAGATCTTTATGGAATCAGCAGATCATCTTTACTTATTTGACATGCCTTCACATGTTCAATCAGCAAACATATGATCGGTAAATGTCTTTATTTCTATAATCAATTACTCAATCATGATTTTAAACTGTTGTAGAAAAAATGTTATTTATTTAAATGCATCATGTCTTACATATAGGATCTGGCACAAGTTGTCATATCATACCATATTTTATTAAACGAGTTAAGGAATTTTGTAAGTAAGCGAGCTTACTAATGAATTTCCTAGACGAGTTTAATAAAATATGGTACATGTATGATATAACAACGAGTGTGAGATCTTTTTTATCACATGCTTTTAAATGAGCAAATTAAATAAATATTTACGCAAACATAATGATAAATCCCAAATGTTGTTTACATTTCGTGGCATCATTTGACGTTGCAACGTCATTTCGGTGAAATAACAAAATGCGATTGGTCAATAAACGAAAACTAAGCCAATGAAAACACTTAAAAAGTATATTACACATGTGTAACAGGGTATAGCATGTGATAAAATCTTATATAGCTATTGGGTAAAATAATTAAAGTTAAAATTATTTTTCATTTTACAGAGATGGTACAATCATAATTTATTTACTTTTCATCTTTTTTTATTCCTCATTTGTTTTTTTATTTGATACATAAACTATATGTGAATAAAAATCAATAGATGATGAAAACTTGAGCACAGTAGATAAATGAAAATTTAAACACAGTTAATTAAATCATGTATATTAATGCTTTATCATGTACTGTTTATTTTAAACACATGATACATTCCATAGGTTTCCAGTCCGTGTTCAACAACAAACTTGCATGAAGGTTGGATTCTGCCACAAGGCCTGTGAGCAGTGGATGGGACTCTCATACCCATAATACTGAATACGTTAAATTACACACATGCAGTTGAACACAGCAGGAACTCTTGAAGAAAAAAATGTGTATTTTTTTATTTGAACTCAAATGTAAAATATATATTTAATTTTAGCTCAACTATACTTTGAATGATAAGCTGTGTATAAAATTATGGTAAACATGCAACATCCTTATATCACTGTTTCTATTTCATATTTTCATTAAAAGCACTTATGTATTCAGGGTCATTATGCCATTGTGAGGTCACTGACCAAGTTGCTTATCTCTGACCTGCATTTAGCTTAATAATGCCCCTTTTGTACTAAAAATGTTCCACTTAATTATGTGTACGGCTACTCCATCCACAGATATTGAAATAATCCTTCACATTATGTAGTCAGATTTTTTTTAATCATATAAATAATATTTCTTTGGGTCATTGTTATAACCACTACAAATATTTACTGTTGTTGTGAATAAAGTTGTTAAAACTGTTTTAACTGGATGTTATGTTAGTGAATCTTTAAGAGAAGAAGCTTCTTGAATAATGTCACTTTAGCTTCTTACTTCACAATGTTTTTGTTCAACATGTAATTAAATACACTTTAAATTATAAAGTGGATTGCAATACAGAGAACGCAGAAGAAGCGCTTACATTTGTACTTAAAAAGAATGATGTTTGAAGTTGTCACCATTTTCATGGTGAACATTTTGATTGTATGGCCCCAATGGAAAAAATACTTTGTTACTAATTTAAATTTTAGCAAACACCTAATAATGCTTTTAAGAATGAGTTATTTTGTTTCAGAAGTAAAAATATGTCCTAACCTAGAAAAGATACATTTTAAACATTTTATAAATTAAAAAGATGTACTTAAAACTCCACTGTCTAAGAAAAAGTGGATTATTTATAAAAAAGAGAGAAAAATACACTTCCTAATTTAAAGAACATGAAAAAAGCTTCATCTGATTCTAATTTATTAATGCAATAAAGTGTACTCTTTAGAAAATGCTGACGATTCGCTTAAACAAGTGCAGATAAAATGCAATTTTTTAAGTGCATTTTGGTAAAAAGCACATTTCATTTTCTGTATGGTTACTGCTGATGCAGATATTAGAAACAATGATATGACACAATTTGAGATTCCAGTATTTCTTCATTATTCTAGGAACACACTGTTATGTGAAGTTGGAATAAGACATCAATTTCGGAATAAACAGTGTTTTTTCAACACTGCAGTACATGCAGTTTAACCTGTTATTAATTTGTACAAAATATAAGTAAAATAGACACTATTGCATATGTAATTGTATCATTTTAATTGATTTCACTGGGTGTTTAATTTGATTTTTTCTTAAAGCCTAAAACAATGAAACCCTGTGGTTGTGTGCCTGCACACAGTTTAAAATTACAATGAAAATAATAAAAATACCATCACTGTTAAACATTAGAAAAGTACTAATAATACAAAAAGTATACACAGAATTTAACAAAAATACATTCAGAGCATGAAATGAATTTGTATATGCAAGTATCTATTTTACTTATAATTTTGTCAAATAAATAAAGACAATAGGAAAAAAAGCACATTATAATTGTTGAAAATATGTTATATTCCACCTTCACATAGTGTCACTGTGTATAATTTAACATTACAATTGTATATTGAACTGGATGGGTAGCTATATTTTAAAATAATCGCAATACAAAATGCATTTTTTTCAACCATAAGTAAACCATTTTAGGACTACTGCTCATAAATAGGCGTTGGTGTATGTATGTATATGAAAATGTAATTAATGCAAATTTAATACACGTGTGTGTACTTTTTCAGTTTTGTTTATTCCAAAAAGTTAATTAAATTGTTTGAAAATGTACTTAAAACACAATTAAAATGCACTAATGGTTACCTACTTATTTTCTGATGAAGTGCATTTTTCACAAGGAGAAATAAATTTTTTAATACACAAAAATGAATGTATGCAGGAAACATGCAGGAAAAACAAGAAATGTGTTTGTCGCAAACACTATGTCCCCTTCTGCGCCACTTTGATTTTTTATGCTCCCCCAAAAACTTTGGGGGGGGGAAGCATATAGTCGCCGCTTCGTCTGTCCATCCGTCCGTCCTTCCACAATTTGTGTCCGGTTTATTTCTCAGCAACTACAACGTAATGACCTGAATTCAATGAAACTTTATGGGAAGCTTCACTACCAAGAGGAGATGTGCATATTATCAGCGGCTTCTGGTCGGATAATTTTTCACAGAGTTATGGCCCTTTGAAATTTTACATTAACTGTACATATAGTGCAATTCTTGTCCGGGCTATTTCTCAGCAACTAAAGACCGGAATTCAATGAAACTTTATGGGAAGCTTCACTACCAAGAGGAGATGTGCATATTATCAGTGGGTTCTGGTCGGATGATTTTTCACAGAGTTATTGCCCTTTGAAATTTTCCATTCACTGTACATATAGTGCAATTCTTGTCCGGGCTATTTCTCAGCAACTAATGACTGGAATTCAATGAAACTTTATAGTAAGATCCAGTTACCAAAAGGAGATGTGCATATTATCAGCGGGTTCTGGTCGAATGATTTTTCACAAAGTTATGGCCCTTTGAAATTTTATATAAAAATATTCTTGTCCCCCCAACTACTGTGCCCTCAAGACGTTTCCTTTTATCTGAATATATAGTGCAATATTGTGCCAAAAAAAAACCTTTGGGAGCATCACCCGTCTCTGACGGTTTCTTGTTTTTACCTTTGACCTTGAAGGATGACCTTGACCTTTCACCACTCAAAATGTGCAGCTCTATGAGATACACATGCAATAATCCACGTCTTACAACATTTAATTGGTTTCTGCATTTAATATTTTTACAGATGCTCGGAGGTGCTCAATTGCCACAAACAATTTGAATACATTTTTAAATATGTTTAATGATGAATAACATTATTTATTGAATGAGTTGATGTGACAGTGTCAAAATAGTTGCACTCAATATGTATGTGTTGTCCTTTTGTGTTTCACTTTGAGTGAATTATTTACCGATATTTAAATACCGACATTATTTTGAAACTGTCTGGTTATCAAAACTAAAGACATGCCAAGTGATTTGAGTTAGCACGAGGCTACAACACAACAAAGCCGAATATAAGTACCAACTTATAATATGTGTGCATTTAATTAGATCACGAAGCCAGTCCATCTGTCGGGGCTGCAGTGGGAGGTGCTGTAGGCGGAGCTTTTGTGAGAGCCATGTTAGTGGTTCTTTGGAAATGTAGGAACAAGTTTAAACGTAAATATAATCTGAATTACAATTGATATTATTGTATCGAATAATAAAATTTCACAATCAATGCGAATATATCGGGTAAATAGTAGGCAAAATGCTTCAATAAAATATGACAAACTCAGTTGGGTTACTCAGTATTTCAACCCTCAATCTTATGTACCATCCTATTGAGCACTGATTAAATGCTGTGATCAAAGTGTGGACCAATCAAATGCTGATATTGAACAATTTTACTCATCAATCGCCTACATAAATGTTTCAGATAATTATAATATTAATAAACTTTTTGGAGAGTCCAATCATCTTTAAATTATACATGTTCAGTATTGAATTAACTAAATAAAGTTTAAGTTATACATGTGATCACGTTTTATATAATATGTTCTAATCACTGTGTGTCCGTCATTCAGGATATCCTGACGCTGGTGTTCATTACGGTGACTTATTCAAAGGACAGTATGTAGATGTTTTTTGTTTTTATTTTGCTCTAGTATTGAACTCATACTACGCTTGCTGTTAATTATTTTCCAGAATTGCACATTTGATTGTAAGCAATGATAATCATGATATTGTTAGCTCCAGTACAAACGTCTCAGCTGTCAATACCAGCTCCGAATATGAAGAGTACAGAGTCTTCAGAATTGTATTAATACTTCGCTTCTTGTTATTAATTTCTAGAATTGTATTCTTGAGTGTAAGCAATAATAAGAATCATGATATTATTTTTGCTCCAGGACAAACGTCTCAGCTGTCAATACCAGCTCCGAATATGAAGAGTACATAGTCGGTATGTTTGTATGTTTGTGAATAAGTTAATAGATGTTATTTATGGTCTTAAAATATGTATGCGGTGATAAAACCGGCAATTTTTTAATGTTTATGAAAATTCAACCATGTACTGAATTTTTGCAATATCTTATGAAGGGAAAAAAATAATCATTAGGATATTTTCAACTTTTAACATATTCTAATGCGATCAATTATTCTGATCATTCTATTCGAAGCTTAATCGATTTCTCACACAGAGCAAGAATTAACATTAAACGTGACAGAACATATAACGAATAATGAAATGCAGTCATCGCCTTTTAACAACGCAAAGCTTAAGGACTATCGGAACAGCTGAAGTCAATTTATGTAATATTTTATTTCAGAAACCCATCACATAAACCAGTACGAGACACCAGTACGAGACACTGGCTGAAACTTCGTTTCATCAGTATTCGGTAATATCAAGTGGCGGCACAGAGGGGAATACTGTTCTTAACCGTGTATCTGAAGCGTCAGATAATGATTGCGCAGTGGGGAGAGAAGACACTTTCCACGTGAATTTAGAATGTCGCAAACTGACAATTAAAAGTTATTTATTTTTCTCGCAATGGTAAAGTTATCAAATTGAAAACTTGCAGGTATACTATGAAGTGCTATGTGCATACGCGTATTGGCATGGGTGTAGATTGTTTATATTAAAATGATATTGTTAAAAAATGTATTATTACATAAAAATAAAACATACACACATTGATAAGATGCCAACTGTTATATTATAACTGAAAAATTGGACTTCAGTCTTTTCATACCAATACACTTAGTTTGCCATTGTTTCTAAAAAAAATATATGTGTAAAAAATTGCATTTGCTTGCATATAGTGTGTCTGGTCATTTAAAAAATTAAATGTATAATAAACTTGATATTAAAAAATATATTTACACGTATGTGTATTGGTAGTGCACTATAGTGTATTTGTGTTACATAAATAAATACAATTCTTATAATACACCATTTTAAAAAAGTTTCAGTGGAATAAGGCATATATTTTCGCAGTTTGAGCTTGTTCGGTGTAGGGCTTTGAATATTACCACACATTTTTGTCAAAACGTTGAGCTTTATCTAAAAAATCAATCCACAATACCATAATTTATTTTAAGCAAGATGCCCATGCGGTTTGGAACACTAAACGGGTAAATGACATTTTATAAAGATCAAATATTAACTTTGAAATAATTTACTTCAATGTTTTTTAACATGGATAATGAAAGGCAAATCATAACAACGCTCTTTTGGCTTGTGCTTTACACAGAGATATTTTATATATTCATTGTAATAAAGCATGGAGGTATTTTAGATCTCCTATTATAACATGACCTACGCTCTAGAAGTGAAATAACGTAATGCTCAATTTTGTTTGTTACACGGGTGTTATTTCACTAGATATATAACTATGCACATGAGCCGAATCACTTAAAAGATATTCATAAGCGCTGTCAAAATGATCAAAACAAACATGTCATCATTTGACATATCTGTCAACGACAAGATGCAGATTGATGGCCAAGGATATGGATTCGCAACAGAAATTGTTTTCCGCGAATTCGCCACACTCGACATGGTTAGAATTATTGACAGTGACTTTGAGGTAGAGCTAGAACGGGAACGATTGACCGTTTTGCCGAAGGCAGGGACGAAATCTGACACGGATCGGATGCCGAGACAAGGGCCCAGCAGGTTTAATATTGTGTCTGACTTAGATGTTAAAAATTTTAATCATCAACAGACCAACAAAAACACTTTATCGAAAACCGTTAATGGCCTTAAGATATAGAAAGCCTTTTTGCGGAACCCAAAATAAATGAATTCCGAGAAATTCACGAAATCCCCGATGGAGAATTATCATCCTTGCTTTGCCGATTTTTAGTCAGTGTAAAGAAACAGAATGGCGAAGATTATGAACCGTCTGTAATAAGAGGAATCGTGTCCAGCTTTGATCGCCAGTTACGGAGAAAGGGTTATGGCCAGAAAATATCTCAGGGTCCTGCTTTTAAGAAAGTGATTGAAACTTAAGGACTGCAAAGGAGCGGTAAAGGCAATCTCCCTAAAAAGAGTGATCCACTGTCTGATGACTACATAAATTATGGGCTTTGGAACAGCTTCGTATATCTACCCCTGATACAATTCTTCAGCCTTTATGGTTATATAACACCATACATTTTGGTTTGCGAAGCTGTCAAGAGCATCGTGATATGTGTTGGGTTGACATTTCCCTGTTCACTGACGAACATGGCCGTGAATATTTGCAGTTTACCGAAAGACAAACCAAGACGTGTTTGGTTACAATCCTTGGGATGTGAGACTTGTTAAGCCGAAAATGTGGGCTAATACACAAAACCCGGATCGATGCCCTATTACAAGACTTATGCCGACAAAAGACCATACAGTTATTGTAATGCTGATCATCCATTTTAGATTGCAACAACAGCTGTTCATCTTCCTTCACTCCAGGAAAAATGGTTCAAACGAAATCCAGTCGGAGAAAACAAGCTTGCCTCTATGTTGAAACGTATGGTGAAGCAGGTTGGAATGAATCCTGACAAACGACTGTCAAACCACAGTTTAAGAAATTACCTCGTACAAAAAGTAAATGACAATAACATTCCTCCAAACCAAATCATGCGGATCTCTGGTCATAGAAACATTGCCTTCATCAATAATTACAGTCACATAAATCCGATCCAGCATAGAAATAGTTCATACTATTAGGCATTTATGTTTTAAAGAGAGTTGTTTGCATATTGAATAAATAACATTCCCTAACTTACACTATTCAATGCAATAACACTACCGAAAAATACCATTCAAATAATATACCGTTATGTTTATTAGAAATTATCAATTGAACGTATTTTTTACAAACTTGTTTCAAATATATTTATATCGGGTTTTTCAAAGAATGAGCCTTACGACCCATTTGTACCCGTTAATTTTTATTTTATTTGATAAATACCGTGTTATTTTCGAGTGTTTTTGTCCGATTAAAAGTTAATGGATCAATTTGAATCGATCGAATCAAAAGAGTGAATTTAAGAATAAAGCATATTTAGAAATGAGCTGTAGAGCGAAAACGGATAGTATGCCAAATGCGTACAGTGTTGCCCCAGACCAACCTGCGCATTGTGTGTCCGGAGCTTTATTGTTCGCTATAAAGTCACGCAAATTTAAGTGACCACTAAGCGGACATTATAATTCCTTATCATAATAAACGGATGCAGTGCCATATCTGGAGTTTTTCTCCTGTTCAGATATATCATAAGACCCATTTTCGCACGAAGCGGCTCAAATGATACTACATCAGTACAGTTCATATAACACAACGCCTTGCAAGGATATATATTTGCTGCATATAACGTGTTGTTAATGTGTTTACAAAGTTGTTTTTTTTGTAATTCATTCTCAAAGCCCAATTTGTTTGCTCATAGTTTACAATAAGCATATATATTGAGCAGAACATACCATATCGGCAACAATCCGACTTGTTCTCTCCACACCCAAAAATAAACGTTCACATACTGAATACGACAAAAAACTGATACGGACTTATAGTGTATAAACTCGGGATATTCTTAAGTTAAACATACAATTGATTCAAAAATAATGTGTGTCTTATATATGTATGTTTAGTTAGCAATTGAATGTTTGATAATTCGTTGGAGCAAAGCGACAGAATGTCAGTGTTCATAAAGTACTAAATTGCGTTCATACGTTAAGCGATGCTTGTTTTATCCCAAATCTATCCTGAAGACAAGACGGAATTAAGTTGATGGTATGTTTAATAATACAATCCTGTTGATAGTTAATAGGAATCAAATCTGCGACACCAGCACTAATACACAATTTAAAGTCGAACAGTTTTGCAATGCCTCAAAAAGCTAAGCAATCAAAACCCACTGTATGTCTACTCAGCGTAAAAAGTCAAGCGATCATTGCATAATGAGTTAACATCAGAGAAAATTAAGGCGATTTAAGTTACATATAAACACTTTGTAACAAAATTCATCTCTAAAAAAGAAATACAAATAATTATTTACCAACGTTGGGGTTCTTGTAAAACTTGTCTGGTTTTCAATGTATTAAATATGTTATGTTCACAAAGTTTTTAGTAGTGTTCTGATTTCTCTCTCAGACAATGTGGTTATCGGAAATCTTATATATTAAAAAAGTGTATTATACCATACGGATATTTGTGGTGTATTAACAATAGAAATTATTTTAGTTTGCTATAATTACAATTGACCAGATTTTACTGGCTTAGTTGAAACTCTGGTGTTAATATGTTCCACCATTAAGTTTTAATATATGTAACTAAACATGCACGAGCATCTAAAAATCATAGCAAGTTCATGATTGTCCCTGGTACCTTCGAATCAAACTAACGTTAACAATTGAAGGGAACTTATATGAATTTAGTTGAAATAAAAAAAACTCTTCAAAGAGATCTATTCTTACTTCCGCTGAAACTAAACCTTCATTTTTATTTCGCGGAGGGGTTTAAACCTAATTAAAGTTGCATGATTTTGTTTTCGAAACGTCAACTTTAAAATGCATAGCCTATACATGTGTAAAAAAAGCGACATTTGTTTCAGTTCGTGCATTTAAATCGATATACCTTCGTGCAAGTAAACTAATGATGACAGTACTGAAGTGTTGTCGTTTATGTATGAGTTTGTTTTGAGACATATGTAATAAATATAACATGTTCTAAAAAAACATAGAATCTTTATTTATTTAATTTTATCAAGACATAAAAAATATAACATTCACCTTATATTTTATCAAACGATAAAATTCAACACAGCGTGTTGATACACGAAGAAAACCTCTCATGAATGCATGCCCTACTGTAATAGCAACCTACAATCAATTTATCAGATTTATTTGTCTTCCATGTTACATTAAATCAAACATTTGTGTTTATATTAAGATGCACATTAGCCCAAATATCTGTTGTACTTAGATGCAAAAAAGTAATATATATTCACAGCGATTGCAACTCTTATCTGTTTTACAAGATTAACAAATAAAACATTCAACACACTATAATGGCGTATTACATAAGCTGACATAATGATAAGAATATGTGATACAATTTTGTGTTTATATGTAATTAACATGTTATTAAATTCTAGTGAAAATTTGAATTGTGATGTTGTACTCAAGATATAAGATACGCAATTCAAAAATAATCTCGATATGTTGAAATATATAAAGTACTTGTGGTTACCCATTACATAGGTTCTAAAACCAATGACAAATAGCCCATGAACAGTATATACATACTTCTTATAGATATATAACACTACATAGTGTATTACACAAGCATCATTTGGTAAGTAGTTTAATTAGATGATAACTACTTTGTCATTATAATGCTACTCCAAGAACAATATGTAACTAAGTTTCAGTATTCGATAACACTAAATTTACATAGCTGTTTTCTTCCTTTACACAATCATTGTCTGCAACATCAGATGCACGGTTCATAACATTATGCTGTTGTGTGCTGCCATGTGTTAAGACCGAATATTCATGAAAAGAAGTTTCAGCGAGTGTTTCGTACTGGTTTCTGTTCTGGGAATCTGAAATGAAACGCCTGTTTTATTTCTTTATTCTGAAGTTCTTTTCCAGATGTGGAAACCCCAAAATGACTTGCACTTACTGTGCATATGCGCATTTGTTATGTTAAGTGTCGTGTCGCAACTTGTTCTGTCTTAAATTCGACATAGGCATATTTGCCTGAAATAGATATTATGATACCACATATTGTTCTGATAATGCTTTAGAATTTTCAATATGCCTATTTTTCACACTTTTCTCTGAACTATATTGACTATACTTTGTTAACATCAACGTTATGTTTCAACATTATATCATCGTAACAATTTTACCATAGCATACATATTTTAAACAAAACATGACATGGCACGCATTTGCTATTTAAAGATCATACCAACTCGGTAGGCTTCATACTCGGAACTGGTACTGACTGGCTAGAGACGTTAATCCTGGAGCAAACAATAGCACGATTCTCGTTGGTTTTTCAAGTCATGTATCCAAATGATGAATAGAAGTTATATAAAATACATTTTATATGAGGCGAGGTAACTATTAAACATGATAGTAGTTTTAAGTATATTTTATAAATATCATAGACAGTTAATGGGAATAGTACATATTGAACCCATATGAGTGTGCTATCGACCAGAAAAATATGAGGTGAAACTTATTTAAACCAAACCAGGCTGACTGTTCTGTTTTCAGAGGTGTTCGGTCTTTTCTTTTTTTTAAATATGAAATATCATTTTCCTTAAACAAATATCACATAAAACAATACAACACTATTTTAGGGGTTTATAATCGCATATATTGCATGTTTAAGGTGCACATAAAACAATTGTTTATCAAACAAGTTCATGTATCCGGATAACAGCCAACATAAAGTTAAAAATGATCTGTTTAGAAATTAGTCTGCAGTTATAAATTATACAAAAACTCTCATATATTCAATAATGAAGACTTTCGTAGTCATGCCTATCAACTGTTATTTTGAACCACCATTACATATCAAATTTAGCCACTTGCGAATCACTTAAAAACTTTAATTACAAGCAAAATAACCATAAGCGAAATGAAATCTGTGGTACCACGATACGTTACGTGATCGGATGAATAAGTTTTACTTATAAAAGTTATCGAAAATATAACGTGCCAAGTTGATGACATTTAAAAAAGTAAACGTAGGGTATGTGGGATTTTACAATGGGGAAACGGAGAAAAGTAAGATATAATTATAATTAGTGTTACATACTGTGCATTGAATAAGTCATCGTACTTTGAACCGCTGGCTTGATTACCTGAAATGTACAAACACTTATTGAGGCAAAACACAGAGAGAGGATAGTTATACTTTGAAAACTGATTTTATTTGTCATATTTTCTTAAAGAAGAATAACTAGTAGTTGAATACAATTAATTAATAAACTTAATATCGGTTGAAAATGGTTTGTTGCTCCGCAACGTCAGAGTACCTGTTTATATATGTACAATTCTATAATACTATATAGTCAGGAGACAAATATGGACTTATTCAACTTACCATATTAAGTTATGGTCATTAATCGATATCCTCTCATGTAATTGATACTTAAACTATTCATTACTTCATGATTTCCAAACGAAGAAATTGAAGTTCAATAACTTATTATTGTGTATATCTATTTGAATATATGCGTTTAATATTACAAAACTGTTTTACGTTTAAATGTTGTATTACACACGACATCTCTTATACTAGATTATAATTAATTTTCAATCGGTTGAACTCAAAATCGACAAGCGTCTTCCTTTCCTTAAATAAATATCATGCCAATTTTTAATGTTACGTTGTGACATGGTACAGCATTCTATACCGCTGCATCTTCGAAAGTGGCAAAATTAACTTGTATAAATGTATCTAAGAAATAGTTATTATGCAGCATCAGCATACAATTCGAATGATTATTACACCTTTTTAAAAATATAGTTAGCACAATTATTAATTATTGAAATAAGCAATAAGTTAAGTACTTAAACAAGTGGTTGCTGCTCATAAGATTTAGTAATAGAATATGGCAATACTGTTTTGATGAACCTACTGAATATAAAATCCAGTGGCCTGAATTTGAATATTTTACGGATTGATGTTGCTTGCTTGAACAACATAAATAAACAGTATAGTCTGCATTGCGTTTACATGTATACGTTATGGTATATGTGTTCATAATGAAATGAATGGCATTTATAATTTTGTTATTTATCTTTAATACATAGTTGTTGAAAGTCCAGAAATATTATCAGGAGAACAATCTTGCTCCCACCAATGAGATAACAATTTTCACATACAGTATAGAGAATTAAATACAATACATGACTAAACAAGTTTAAACCAGTAGAAAAACTTACCGGGCCTTATTCATAGATCAAAAACAAAGAAAAAACACAGATCTGTTAATGAGCACTTACACATTAGCAGTGTAATTTAAATAAGAGTATTACACTACATAATATTTCTTTTTGAAGTACAGTTAATCTACTGAGTTTCATTATATGGCTGTGTGCCAGCGATTGTCTACAATAAGTCGACATGTTTTAAATAATTCGCATTAGGATAATACGTCGGATTAAATGGAATGTTTAAGTCAAGTTCACAAATTCCACTTCAGCAATACGTCCAAGAGTATAACATTTAAAATAAGTAGTTTCGTCATAGTGAATGATGCCCTTCAAAACCATGCTTAGAAACAGGCAAAGCTTCCACTCGTTTGAAAAGGACTTATTTTCACAAATTCTTTATTATCTTTTATACTTGAATTTATATAGTTGTTTACATGCTGGTTAATTTGTTTTTAAATTTTCAGCCCTCTAACAAAAATAGTTCTTGAGCACGAGACACAAGTTAAAGACTGTATTTGCATTAATCGGTTGTTTCACATGCTGGTTTATAAATTGAAAAAGTTGTATCCCTGTAACAAAAATACTTTTATACTTTTCGAGTCTGACCCGACAAAAAAGCAAACGGAAAGACGTATGTAAAGAAGGAAGAACGGACGGACTTACAAGGGCAAATCTATATACTCCGACTTTAAAGTTGGGTCATTACAATTACCAAAAATTCCCAAAAACTGGTTACAGCAAACATTACATTACCATTACCATTACACACACATAACGATTTTTCAGCCAAGAAAATATTAGTGCAATGAATCTAGCAGTTTAGTCCACAAAATAGAAACGGCTTAAAGTCGAAACCTGTATGCCTTCCCTTTACGATCACCTTAGCATGAAGGTTCCTCGGCAGTGAACGTGTAAGATAAATCCGACAAGCCGATCGTCACACTAACCTAAAGTAGATATTAAGAAATAGTGAACGAACCTTAAAAATAAGATTTAAAAAGTAGTATGCATACCAGATTTGGCTCGTGTAGTCACTGTTATAACATTTGTTTCCGCTGATTTTCCAATTGAATTTTCTGCATACATTTTGAATTGATAAGAGGTTCCAGCAACCAATTCTTCAATCGATATTCGTTTGATATGGTCTAATATAGTTTTGTAAGTCCATTTTCCATCCGTGTGTTGTTTATATCCAATAACGAACCATTGATCATCCCCACCGTTAAATCCCGGCTTCCATTCAACGATGACAGAGCTGTCTGTTATCGTATTTTCTGGTATACCAAATTGTTCTGGAATAGCTGGCTCTTCTGTAAACAGTTATGTTCAACAGCCTCTTAATGTCCATCCTTAGTGAATAAGTGTGTGAATATGGGATCGAATAAATGCAAATCAATATCTTAAGTTATAGAAAAAAAGCACTACAAAATACATCATATCATTACCCTTCGCTTGAATAACAAATGTCTGCTCTGAAGAACCAATTTCGTTGTCCACATCGACCGTATAGGTTGCAAAATCGTCTTTCTGTACTTGCACTATGGAAAGGTTTGTCTGCAGTCTGTCTTGGGAAATTTGTATATGAATTCTTGTATAAGCATTGACAATAAACCATTCATTATTTACCTGTTTTCGCCAAACAAATGCCGATGAAGCGCTTGGAGGAGGATACGCCACAATAGTATACGTAAGAATTACACTACTGTTTGTTTTCGTCCAAACTTTAGGTATTGGAGGCATAAATGGAGAAGCTCGCGGTGCACCTTCAACAAATAAGATGTAACATAAGACGACACTAATTTAATTGCAAAAAGAGCAATACAACATAAGTTTATATATACCTTATCGCAAACGTTCATATTCATAACACATATACGTATGTTTTATAATATTGACTTACATCGGATGATGATCTCTATTTCTCGAACCTGCTGGACGGCGTTGTGAATGTTCTTCCCTTGGCATTGGTAGATCCCTTTGTCAAATTCGCATCGCGCATTTTCAAGAGAAGCAGATATTGTGTTACTATTTGTTTCAGTCAGTAAATCGCTTTCATTTCGAGTATTATTTATTAGAAAAATGTTAGCCACAGGGTCACCATGAGCTTCGCAGAATAATATCACAGTCTGACTTTGGTTTATAGTAATTATCCTTGCATTTTCAAACCCGTCGACATAAAATCTCTGTATACTGGAAGGATCTACAATAAATAAATACTTATTATGACCTTGCAATTTTAAACACAATAATCATCATTTAACTTATTCAAATCACGTTGTTCAATTTTCTTTTGCAAAGTTTTGAACCATACGCACACACTCTTATTAATGTACCATTCACCTACATTGTACATCAAGGTAAAACATTGTTTCATCGTATGCCGTCTGTGGACAGCAACCTGAAGGTTCCATTGTGTTGTTTACTCTGCACTTATAAAATCCCTCGTCAGTGATTTGCATATTTGGAAACGTAAGGTGTTGCTCGACCGCGACAACGCGCGTTGTCTTTACCTGTACCCACATGAAATTCGTCTTTGGTGGATTTCCTTCGGTGTATGGACACGCGACAGACAATGTTCCGTTTTGTAACACCGTTGTATTCGCAATTGGTCGCACCGCCACTGCGACTGAAGTGAATTATAACACAGCGATGGAGTACTGTATAGTGCACCATCATTGTATTATAGACCTTGCAACACATACACAATAAAATAGCTCTTCATGGTGCATTAAACTAAAACTTAACTTTTTTTATCCATGTTTCTTTCCTCGAAATTCGATGATTTTAGTATTCAGTACAATTAATCTTTAACAAAATTGGCAATTCGGAATAAAGTGAATGTTAACACATGGATTGAATAATTTATATTGAAATATCATAAGATGAGAAACGCACGTGATACGCATGAAAAAAATCATAATGAAATAGCTTTACCGGATTAATTGTTCTAGAACTTGACGGATTAATATCAATGAATCTGCCTTCGAATTTGATAATTTAGTATTCAGTACAATCAAAATTGATATAAAATGCAAACACAAGCCGACCACATACAGGTAATAAATATTAACGAAACTTACATAACATGTCAAGTGTAAATATCACATTGGCATTTCCAATAATGACTTGCGGGGCAGAATTTGAGTTCATCACATTGTTGACATCCAATTTGTAAGTACCGCTAGATAGTACGTTTGGTATCGTGAAAGTCTGTCCATCTCGTTTCAGCCCGCCAGGCAGCGTCCACGTGTAGTTCATTGGAGGGGGGTTGCTATTGCTGGTACACTTAATTGTTATAGATGTGTTTTTAATTGCACGTATGTAATTTGATGTTATAACATTATTTTCGATGACACACGTTGGGGTGGTCGGTGGATCTGCAAAGCAACAATTATCACGGTTTATTACTGGAATATCTTATGATTAGCATAAACAGTATAGTGCAATAAACACACGTTTAACCTTTGAGAAAATATCCGGTGGTTTATGAGTTATAAAATGTTAGCAGGTTTTGGTTAATGTTTGTCTTGTACCGGCTATGTATGTTATATAAAGCTGAGCTCCATATACCAACACGACAATAGCGGTTGTATTATCTGATCAAAACAGTAATTCTCATCCCAAATTGTATGGGTAATAAATACACTATGAAATGATTATCGAATGAGTACATAACAACACAACGTAATAGGCATATGCATGATGTTAGTGGGTTTGTTATTTCAAGTATAAATACAAGCAAGTAATATAATTAAT
Organism: Dreissena polymorpha; assembly: GCF_020536995.1. NCBI lineage: Eukaryota > Metazoa > Mollusca > Bivalvia > Myida > Dreissenidae > Dreissena > Dreissena polymorpha. The sequence goes on from NC_068360.1 coordinate 12,504,771, forward strand.
ATGTATATTTATGTATTATACTGTAGTCAAACTAAATTATACGTACATTCAAAGTCAATTTTCAACCATATAAATATAATTACAAATGATGCTAATGAATCTCTTGGTTTTCTCCGCAGGAACATAAAGACGAGAAATTCCAACATTCGCCAGCTCGCATACAAGACCATGGTTAGACCACAGGTTGAATATGCTTCTTCCGTATGGAGCCATCACACATTACAAAATATACACAAATTGAAAATGTACAGCGCCGAGAAGTCCGCTGGGTCAAACATAACTATTCCCCATATGACAGTGTCACCTCCATGCAATAGGGACTTGGTTGGCAGACCAACAAGAAAGACAAAATAACACTACATTAATAATGTTTTTTCAAAATTGTTCAAGGCTTAGTGGCTGTGCCCCTACCATCAAACATCGAGCGACCCACCAGATTCACTCGTCACATGCATCCCCTCTCCTACAGACAGATCCATACTACTGCAAATTATTATAAGTTTTCATTTGTTCCAAGTGCTATTGTGATGTGGAACAACCTCCCCGCCACTACACTTTTACATCCTGATCTTAGAGGGTTTAAGCAGTCCCTGCCATCCCCCTCTGCCCCTTGAACTCTTGGAGACATGTTTTTATCACTTGTTTAACCTTAAATCACTTCACTTTTTAATAAATCTAACACACTTTTAACATTATCACTTTTTCACTGTAACACGTTTACCTGTACTGACTGCGCACCTGTCGATAATACCCGAAAGGGGAGTTAGACAGTATATATATATAGATAGATAGAATTGAATAGAGGCATACGTGAGTGTTTAGAAATAATCACTCAGTAATAATTTGAAAGTATTGGTTATGTATCAGATTTACCTCAAGTTATTGTGGCAGTGCTAATATTATTACCATAGTATTCGGTTAAAGAATTCTGATTTATTTATTTTAATAAGATAATACATGCGGTTGCATTGGTATTTTTACCTCAGTTTCATAAGAGGTTTATAACCAGAAAAATATGAAAACTTAAAACAAAATATTAAGTAATCTGTATCAATATGAGTGTTTGTTGGCCTAAATCAAACTTGTTGTTTAGCATGTTTTAATTGTACTATGCTTGTTATGTTAAGAAATGTTATTGTTCGAATGTCGATTGATTCAATTTAATATAAAACAACTAACATTCATAAACGTAGAAAATAATTATTTCCTTCGTATCGTTATGAAATAATGCGGGTGCTATTTAGAGGATAATAACGTCTAAGCTTTCCATGTCAAGCTCAATATATTACAAAATGATTACTTAATAGCCTGTTTAATAATTATAACAATACAACCTCCCTTTTTAAGGAATTGATACAATGTTATCGATTTTCCTGTGCATTCTAACATAAATAAATATTTTATAATGCGTTTGATGTAACGTCAAGAGCAATTAATATAGAATACTAGGTTAGCGTTGAATAAGACAAAGTTTATTCATCAAAGAAAATACCCTTACGTTTACTTACATCCATAAGCAAAACAATTCGAATTTACTACGGAACCAAAATACACACCCATCAGTATGCTCTACACACACACTATTAGATCCATTGATCCAAATAAGCACGCACATTCTGAAAATCAATAACACGAATAAGCTAGATCTACATGTAGATCTAAATCCTTCGTATCACCGGTTCCATCGAAATAAGTAGTCCATAGAATATGCACTTTTTCATAATAACATCAACGATACATTCACACGAAAACAAATGTGTGTCTTCAATGTTTTATTCACAGACATCGCATACTTCTAGTATTACTATTTTCGTGTACACCAACCAGAGCGACTCTGGTCCCTGGCCGTCTTTACCTTATATGGTAATCATGACCATATATGTCACAACACAAACATCTATAAATAAACGTTATGAATGAGTGTAATATGACCATATATGAAGAAAGCGTAATAAAATAACGTGCGAGGGGTACCGAATGGAGAAACAAGAAAAAAACATCGTTGGAATAATCTCCCCTTTTGATTGCACACGAGCTTTCAAACGGTTGAGATCCGGTATTGTATACGTTTGTGACATTGTTTTGAGATCAAGAAGTCATTTCGGCGCTTATATATTTCAGTTTTGTTTTTGAACTTGCAATAGCTATCTTTTAATTGTGATTTGGTGTATTTCGACGTTGTAAAGTGTATAATTCAAAGTGGCATTCATTTTCGCGACCAAGTCCTAGTAACTCGGTGTGAGTGAACGAAGGATTTGTGTTTACTTCTCATCTTAAGTTCAACTGTGCGTTTTATTACCCATTTTGTGATCTATTAAAAACACGTGCTTCGCGCATTTGGACACTTACAGTGTGTTTTACACTAGTGCAATAATTGGCGCTTTTGATGTGTTTATAGTGACTGTGTGATATTTGCATTGAATGAACACTTACCAGTGGATTGCAATTTTGAGTGACACTTTAATACTAATTATTAAAAAACAGGTGCTTCGCGCATTTGGACACATTCAGTGTGTTACACACTAGTGCAATAATTGACACTTTTGACATGTTCATAGTGATATTTGCACTGAACACTGACCAGTGTATTGCAATTTTGACACTTATTGATTATTGAAAACTAGTGCTTTTTAACTTGTGTGACCTTTATTTTTTTAAAGCGTGATTGATCTGTTTTGTTTATATTCTTTTTGTGTAGTTAGATACACATAAGACAAGTTTAGTCGTCCTTATTAGTCTTGTTGCAATAGTATTGTTAAGGTAGTATTTGGGTTGTTAAGACTTGTCTTTTTATAATTAGTAGATTTATTACGCAGGCTCTTTTGAACAGGATGCAGTGTTGTGTCAGGAAGCATTTTCCTTTTATTTTTTTCAGGTGCCTAAGACAGGAGAAAAGTGAACCGTATTGCTGGGGACTCCAATGCTCATCGGATTAAGGATATTCTTCCTGATGATATAGCTGTCAAATGCCTGCCAATCTCTGATGAGAATATGTAATGACAATGGTATAGAACAGTAATTACAGTTTCAGGTTTGTTTCTATTAATGGTATCACATGTACACATTTTTCTAAACGTTAAAACGAAATGATTAATGAAATAAACAAAAGGTTAACCGTTACCGTTTAAACGGTATCCATATGTCAGTTATAAAAGCGTCATTGACATCGCATTTTCAAACTGAAAGTAATGATTATTTCCAGAAGTTATATTCAGATCATAACCCATTTGGGCAATGACGTCATATTAAAACCAACTGTTCTTGCCGTTGTTGAGTCATTGGGTACACATTTTCTACTTACATGCCGTAGTATTTTATAACAAAGACAAATAAATATTGATCCCACATTTCTTCAATAAGACTACACCTGTGTAAAATTTTTATTGTTTTCTACCTAACAAGATGTACATAAAAACGAGTATCTGTTTATTAAATTAAAAATGAATGCGGATGAATAAATGTCGGAAAAAATTTCCTCATGCACGTTGTGCTGACGCGCGTCAAATGTTCAAGACAATTCGGGGAATGATCATGCAACAAATAGCTGGAAAATTTTCCCGAGCACTTTGTGCCGACGTGTGTCAAATATTCAAGCCGTCTAGGTCGTACATGGTGTTTTGTTATGTTTACGCTGTTGTGAATAAGGGCCATCTGGCACACATGATACAAATGTATACCAGTCTTTTTTTAACAGCTTTTAATAAGTTTTGCAACATTGTAACGTAATGAACTAAAATGGATTATGTTGATATCAACAGTCGTTTAAAGGTTTACTGTTTTTGTAAACATTTTTGAGAAAACACGAAATGCCACCATTTAAACGTGATACTCATAGTTTCTATAAATGATGTAATTATTTCATTTCTTTATACTTAAACAGTTCAAATGTCAAGTCCTAAGCTTCGTATGATTACAGTATTTGTCATCAATATAAAGTTAAACTTATTATGCTGATGTGCAATGATTGGCATCATTGCGTTTTCTAACTAATTTGCATGGTTATATATTTTATTTAAGCGTGTGGAATATTTTACAGATTGTAGGGAATTGTAATTGCAAACTTTTCATTTTAATCTTGAGGCAAAGCATGAATTTTCCTTGTGTATTCATTCATGTATATTTGTGATTTATTTACACAGACATTCGCCAACTCTGTTTTCAAAGGTGCCAAATTTTCTTGTGATCGTTTTCGCCATGCATTGTTGAGAGACTTGCGGAAGATGGATGTTCAACAGCTGTATCTTCATCTAGGCTCAAATGACATTCTTACGAATGAAGCGGTGTTTTACCGGTACATATACAATTATAAAAAAAAGCTTTGATATTTAAATTTAATGTAGTTGTTTCCCATAACTATATAAATTTGCAAAACTAACATTTTACATAGTTTATTCCTCAATGAGTCATGGAAACTTGCAATCATTTTAGAAGTGTTATCTAGTTTCTAATTTATAAATAAAGCATTTCACAATATTTTCTATTATCCATGTTAATTTGACATTTTATGCTCCCCCAAAAAATTTGGGGGGGAGCATATAGTCGCCGCTTCGTCAGTCCGTCTGTCCGTCCGTGAACAATTTTTGTCCGGGCTATTTCTCAGCAACTAAAGGCCGGAATTCAATGAAACTTAATGGGAAGCTTCACTATTAAGAGGAAATGTGCATATTATCAGCGGGTTTTGGTCGGATGATTTGTCACAGAGTTATGGCCCTTTTACATTTTTTATTAACTGTACATATAGTGCAATTCTTGTCAGGGCTATTTCTCAGCAATTAATGACCGGAATTCAATGAAACTTTATGGGAAGATTTACTACCAAGAGGAGATGTGCATATTATCAGCGGGTTCTGGTCGGATGATTTTTCACAGAGTTATGGCCCTTTGAAATTTTCCATTTACTGTACAAATAGTGCAATTCTTGTCCGGGCTATTTCTCAGCAACTAATGACTGGAATTCAATGAAACTTTATGGGAAGCATCACTACCAAGAGGAGATGTGCATATTATCAGCGGGTTCTGGTCGCAGGGGTTTTTCTGTCTATTTTGGGAAAAGGAGTCTGACCAAATTGGGAATTTTTTATCGACACAATTGGCCATTTTGGGAAATTTTGCTTCGATTAAACAGCTCATTTGGGAAAAAATAGTGAATATATCATGCTTAAATAATTCAGTAGTTTAACAAATAAATTTGTTTTTATTTGTTATTTTGTCTTCTTTATATAAACAGATGCAATATTGGGCGTGTTCAACGTTTATTCAAGTACTGCATTTTTGTTTATTAGTTACAGTTACACTCTGAGATACGAACTGAACAGTCAAAACCTTATAGCAGATATTTTTTACCAAAACAAACACTGGTTAGTCACACAAGTTATAAGACACTTCATTCTTTAAAGAAAAAAAAATTTTTTTTTTTTGGAAGTTGGAACTTTTTTTTAATATTTTGGTTTGGGATCGGGTCCGTTTGCTTTGGGAGTGCCTCCGTTTTCCGGAGGCGCAGATACTGCTGAAAACCCCCTGGGTCGGATGATTTTTCACAGAGTTATGGCCCTTTGAAATTTTCCATTGTACATATAGAGCAATTCTTGTCCGAGCAATTTCTCAGCAACTAATGACGGGAATTCAATGAAACTTTATGGGAAGCTTCACTACCAACAGGAGATGTGCATATTATCAGCCGGTTCTCGTCGGATGATTGTCCACAGAGTTATGGCCATTTGAAATTTTCCATTGTACATATAGTGCAATTCTTGTCCGAGCTATTTCTCAGCAACTTATGACAGGAATTCAATGAAATTTTATGGGAAGCTTCACTACCAACAGGAGATGTGCATATTATAAGCCGGTTATGGTCGGATGATTTTTCACAGAGTTATGGCCCTTTGAAATTTTCTAATAACTGTACATATAGTGCAATTCTTGTCCGGGCTATTTCTCCCCAACTACTGACTGGAATACAATGAAGCTTTATGGGAAGCTTAACTACCTTGAGGAGATGCGCATGTTATTAGTGGGTTCTGGTTAGATGATTTATTTACAGAGTTATGGCCCTTTGAAATTTTTAAGTTACTAAACCATCCATTGTATTATTTTGTCCAAAGTTATGCCCCTCAAGACGTTTCCTTTTATCTGAATATATAGTGCAATATTGTGACAAAAAAACCTTTGTGGAGCATCACCCGTCTCAAACGGTTTCTTGTTTCATTATTTGCTGTCTACAATTAATTTTACATGAAATAGCAAATGTTTTATTTATGCGCATTATATTAACAATATAATTATACATATTTGTTTATGTAACTATTTTGATAGGTAAATCAGTCTGCAAAGAAAAAGAACACATTTGTATATATTTTACTCCACATTTTTTATGCCCCCTTTCGAAGAAAAGAGGGTATATAGTTTTCGCACTGTCTGTCTGTCTGTCACACTTTTCTTGTCCGCTCTCTAATTTAAATAGTTTTCATCTGATCTTTACCAAACTTGGTCAGAAGTTGTATCTAGGCAATATCTAGGTCAAGCTCGAATATGGGCCATGCGGGGTCAAAAACTAGACCATGGGGTCACTTAGTGCATTTTAAGGTTTAAGCATGGTGTCTGCTCTCTAATTGAAGTAGTTTTCATCTGATCTTTACCAAACTTGGTCAAAAGTTGTATCAAGACAACATCTAGGTCATGTTCGAATATGGGTCATGCCGGGTCAAAAACTAGGTCACAGGGTCACTTAGTGCATTTCAAGGATTAAGTATGGTGTCCGCTCTCTAGTTTGGGACTTATTTTGCATTTCTAAATTAACGTTTTTTATGCCGCCGAATGAGGGCATATAGTGATCGCACTGTCCTTCCGTCTGTTTATCTGATGTCTGTCTGTCCGTCCGTCACACTTTGTGTTTAGGTTTCGAAAAATGCTCATAACTTCTTTTGTCGCTTCAGATGTAACATTCATATTTGATATGCATGTGTACATGGACAAGGCCTTTCCATACGCACACAAATTTTTACCCCATGACCTTGACCTTAGGGTACGTGTTTAGGGTTCAAAAAATGCATTCAGATTTCGAAAAATGCTCATAATTTCTATCAAAGCATTTATTGGGGGCATACGTCATCCTATGGAGACAGATCTTGTTTAACAATTTAATTGAAAATAATATGTTGTCAACATGAAGTGTATATATGCAAGATCACATTCCCAGTGACAACAACTCTTTAATTGTTGACTGTATTTTAGCTGGACTATTATATATGAAATATATATAGTGGAGCTATCCTACTCACCCCGGCGTTGGCGTTTCCGTGAGCGTGCAAATGTTAAAGTTTGCGTACTACTTCAAATATTTTCAATGTCCATTGACATATTGCTTTCATATTTTGCATACTTGTTTACCAACATGATCCCAACCTATAAACAAGAGCAGACCACTGTATCAAGCATTTTGACAGAATTATTGCCCCTTTTATACTTAGAATATGCATATTATTGATAAATCTATGTTAAATTGTGCGTACTACCCCAAATATTTCCTATGTCCTTTAACATATTGCTTTGTTATATTGCATACTTGTTTACCAACATGACCTTTAACCTACAAACAAGAGGAGACCACTTAATCAAGCATTTTGATAGAATTACGGCCCCTTTTATACTCAGAATATGCATATCATTGATAAATCTATGTTAAAGTTTGCGTACTACCCCAAATATTTCCTATGTCCTTTGACATATTGCTATTATATTTTGCATACTTGTTTACCAACATGACCCCAACCTATAAACAAGATTAGACCACTGAATCAAGCATTTTGATAGACTTATGGCCCCTTTTTTACTTTGAGAATTGGACATTTTGCTTAAATTCACATAACTTCTTTATTTATGATAAGATTTTATTAATACTTTGACAAAACAACACTTACCTGAATACCACAATGGATTCCACCCGTGCAATACCAGTGCTCCAGCTAGGCCTAAATCGAAGGGCGCCCCGCCCTGACCTTCCTAGGGCCCCCCCTGCCCTTAAATTTTTATTTTTTTTTAATTTTTTTTTTACATATGATGATTAATAAATCTCTTATTAAAATACATTGTAATTAATTTATTCCTCATTGTAGTAATTAAATTTTAATTGTTTAATGACAATGGGAATAATTTATTCTTACAATTATTGATAACACATAAATTAACATGCATGAGGAAGCATTCTAGAAACGCCCGCGCGCTCGAAAGTGCCCTTTTAACAAAATACTGCGCGTCCAAAGTGCCCTTTTGACAAAAAATCCCCCTGCCCTTTTTAAATCCTAGCTGCAGCACTGCAATACCCCACGCCCCAACCCAGAATCCCTGCCCCCCCCCCCCCCATCCCCCCCAAATTTTTTGTTTTCCTTTTTTTATTTTTGAAAGATCGTCAGATCGTCTAATAAATGACCACACCCCATGTTATACCCCCCTCTCAACCCCCCTACCCCCTCCCCAAATTTTTATTTTTTTTCCTTTTTTTATTTTTGAAAGATCATCTAATAAATTATTGAATATGAACAATTTCCCCATGATGGCTTACGTTATACTGTCAAGCACTCGAATAGTCGAGGGCGCTGTCCTCTGACAGCTCTTGTTATCTATTTTTATAAATGAAAATGATTGTATTGAAATAATTTCAGAGATGTAGCTGACTTGTGCGATTTGGTGCATCAGGTCAGTCCAGACACTGAGGTTGTCTTTTGCAAAGTTTTCTGAATAAAATACATTGAATTTAGTGGTTTGATAAAAATAGAAAATGCCCAGAGCCAGTAGCACTGACACTTGCAGTGTGATATAAGAAATGGCAAAAATATTTTGAACCTTCTCCCATAACAGATATCTCCCTGTTAGCTAACAAACGTTTTTTTGACTGATAGTTCAGTCACATAAATGTGAGGGGACTGTCAGGATTTTTTTTTTTTAAATAATAATTATTGATTAAGTGATAAGAAAATATTGAAATTGTGTTCATTGTTATTTGAACTAACTTTAAGAAAGTATTGAAATTGTGTACATTGTTATTTGAACTAACTTGCTTACATTACGTGCATTTAAGGATTAAGTATGGTGTCCGCTCTCTAGTTTGGGACTTATTTTGCATTTCTGGATTAACTTTTTTTATGCCGCCGAAGGAGGGCATATAGTGATCGAACTGTCCTTCTGTCTGTTTGTCTGATGTCTGTCTGTCCGTCACACTTTGTGTTTAGGTTTCGAAAAATGCTCATAACTTCTTTTGTCGCTTCAGATGTAACATTCATATTTGATATGCATGTGTATATGGACAAGGCCTTTCCATACCCACACAAATTTTTACCCCATGACCTTGACCTTAGGGTCCGCGTTAGGGTTCGAAAAATGCTCATAATTTCTATCAAAGCATTTATTGGGGGCATACATCATCCTACTGGAGACAGCTCTTGTTTAACAATTTAATTGAAAATAATATATATGTTTTCTTATCTAAGTTAATGTCAAAGTTCTTGTTTAGTAGGTATTTATTGGTTAAAATGATGAAAAATAAATGTTAAATATATTTTTATGTTTCACAAAGTTTTATATTTAAAGGAGGCGCACAATCGGTGTCCAGAATGCAGGGTTGTTTGCTCCAACGAAGACGCTTTGCTGAGCCACTTCGCAGTCGCCACATCAAGCAACCAGAGACTGGAAAAGAGAGTAAAATTAAGCTGATAGGCTCACCAATGGTATGACTTTAAATCACTAACTTGTGTATGCTTGACAAGCATTTTATGTACAAATAAAGTAACAAATAAAGGAGGTCAACACATGCACTTTCCCATATAAAGCTTTCTGTATCTTTTAGCAACTAATTACACGATTTTGTTTTGACATACTCAATATGATAGTTATAGCCCTATATAACTGGTATGTTCATTTTAGTTAATCTTTCTATTTTATTAAACCTGTTTGTTTAAGCTAGATTGCTTGAAAAACACAACCAGGATTATTTTTATGCCCCCGGATCGAAAGATCGGGGGTATATTGTTTTTGGCCTGTCTGTCATTGTATGTGTCCATGTGTGTGTGTGTGTGTGTGTCCCAAAACTTTAACCAAAACTTTAACCTTCATATTAACTTTTGCAATATTGAACATAGCAACTTGATTTTTGGCATACATGTGTATCTCATGGAGCTGCACATTTTTAGTGGTGAAAGGTCAAAGTCAAGGTCATCCTTCAAGGTCAAAGGTCAAAAAAAATAATTCAAAAACTTTAACCAAAACTTTAACCTTCTTCATAATTTTGCAATATTGAACGTAGCAACTTGATATTTGGCATGCATGTGTATCTCATGGAGCTGCACATTTTGAGTGGTGAAAGATCAAGGTCATCCTTAAAGGTCAAAGGTAAAAAAAAATCAAAGTGGCGCATTAGGGGGCATTGTGTTTCTGACAACCACATTTCTTGTTAGCATTGTCTTACCCCTGTTACATGCAATGTACATGTGGCTTATTAAATTGGAAACCCTGGTTTGCATGAGAATATTTTGCAAAACATAGTTGAAAAAACATACATGTATACAAACTTAGTCATTACTGTTAGTATAATGAGCACCTCTATTTCTGATTATTTTGATTGGATGGTTATGGGCCTTTATGCGTGTGTCACATTTATGTATGTGAAAGTGTGTAATTAGACAAAAGAATTTATATTTTTTTATTTTTTGGGTAACAATCACTTATTTTAGAGTTATTTATAAGTAAATCTTACAGATTGCATCTGCTAATCATGAACTCAACGAAGTCAGCTCAAGGAAGTGGAAGGCATGCTTGGAAAATAGAAGTTTCCATTATGAAGGCAAATTTTAGTATATTTCAAATTTGTAACCAAATGATCTTGAATGAAAATTTGATTGAACATTTGTTATCTGTCAAGAGAAACAGTTTGAAGTGAATGAATTGAGTATTGCCTATTGTCTATAAGTTAATTGTGTGACCTGAACCCTGTGACGGATATTACTTATTTTTATACGCCGGTTTTGAAAAAACGGGACGTATTATAGTTTCACCCTTGGCGGGCGGCGGCGTCCATAACAGTGTCCACTCTCTAATTCAAATAGTTTTCATCTGATCTTCACCAAACTTGGTCAGAAGTTGTATCTAGACAATATCTAGGTCAAGTTTGAATATGGGTCATGCCAGGTCAAAAACTAGGTCACGGGGTCACTTAGTGCATTTGAAGGATTTAGCATTGGTGGCTCTCTAATTGGAGTAGTTTTCATCTGATCTTTACCAAATTTGGTCATAAGTTGTGTGTAAATGATATATAGGTCAAGTTCAAATATGGGTTATGCCGGGTCAAAAACTAGGTCGCGAGGTCACTTAAGGCATTTCATGCATTTCGCATGGTGTCTGCTCTCTAATTGAAGTAGTTTTCATCCAATCTTCACAAACTTTGGTCAGAAGTTTTATCTAGACAATATCTAAGTCAAGTTCAATTATGGGTCATGCCGGGTCAAAAACAAGGTCAGGGGTTCACTTAGTACATTTCAAGGATTAAGCATGGTGTCCGCTCTCAAATTGAAGTAGTTATCATCCGATCTTCACCAAATTTGGTCAGAAATTGTGTCAAAATGTTATCTAGGTCAAGTTCAAATATGGGTCACGCCAGGTCAAAAACTAGGTCACGAGGTTACTTAGTGCATTTCAAGCATTTAGCACGGTGTCCACTCTCTTATTGAAGTAGTTTTCATCTGATCTTCAACAAATGTGGTCAGAAGTTGTATCTAGACAATATCTAGTTCAAGTTCAAATATGGGTCATGCTGGGTCAAAAACTAGTTCACAGGGTGCATTTCAAGGATTTAGCATGGTGTAAGCTCTTTAATTGAAAGAGTTTTCATCCGATCTTCACCAAATTTGGGCAGAAGTTGTGTCTTAATGATATCTAAGTCAAGTTCAGATATAGGTCATGCCGGTTCGAAAACTAGGTCACTTAGTGCATTTCCAGCGTTTAGCATGGTGTCCAAAACCTTCAAACGGGTGTATCTTGTGACAGTTTAGCACTCTTGTTTATTACATTAAAGCCACACACCTTGAAATGAAATACATGTTACTCAGTACATATAGATGCAATTTGAAAGTGTGCAAAATTGTCATTAAATCTATAGCCTAGTTAGCAAGTAATTTATTTTTTTATATTTTAAAACTGAATGTATGATTTGTATACGTACATGTTCAATTCGAGAAACACAATTATTTTTAAGTTTTAAAGCACAAGAAAGACGGATTTCTACCTTGCAACCACCAGATATATTCTAATTGGCAAAGATAAAATATGTTTCTTATTTATATCCAAATTTACTATGCCAGATATTTCATTTCAAGGTGTGTGGCTTTAAGGAATGTTTTTTAAATGGGTATATTACCAAGATCTGCACAGCCAGGGTGATATTAACCTTCAGATGTTAAAGCTTTCTAAGAATTTTAAGGCTTGCCTTTTATACTTGAAATGATAAATCATTAACATGTTTTGTTCTTTAGGAACATACAAACATTTCCCACCCACCATGTGGATCAAGATGTTTGGGCTGATGATTCTGGGTCGTATGTGTGGACAAGGTGGTCTTCATTACATCATGATGCAGCTGTGTATTCAACAACATGTTAACCTGTCCCAGCGGATGTTGATGCTCTTAAATGATGTTGAGAACAATCCAGGACCGGTACTTTATGACAAAATATACATCGTTTATTGAATAACTATATATATTTATTTTAACATTAAAGTGATTTTTTTCTTGCATTTTTGTGCCTTTTGTTACTGAGAACTATTTTATCATATGTTGGTGATTGAAACCCAGGACCTGTAAGTGCTTCTTAATATTTGCAACAAATGACAAATCATGTTAAGTTTTTGAAACATCTGTTTTTTGTTCAGTTAAAGGACATATTGAACTCACTAATTGCTAAGTTAACTTAGATGCATCAAGTTTTTATTGATGATTTCTACTTTCTGTTGAATCATTATCCTTTCCAAAGCCAGAGAGATATAGTGTTGGCGTTTTCCATCGGTCAGTCTGTCAGTCCATCCATCTGTTTGTTACAAACATTTTAGGGCTTCATATCATGAATTTAATAAGATTTCAACATGGAAAAATAAGTGTATGCCATATTCATACAATAGTGCAAATTTACTTGTTTTCTTTCTTTTTAGATTAGTTATTAACAGAAGAACAGAACAGTAACATACTTTTATTACATTAACAGAGGCTCTGATTAGATGTGTATCTGCGTAAAGAACTCATAGAAAATATCAATATATAGATAAATAAAACAAAAATAGAGTTAAACAAATCATGGTGAAATCCACAATACACACCAAGAGCTATTAGTAGGCTTATCTCCATTGACTTATTTCACAGTAAATCTCTTTTTTTTGCCTTTTCATTAACATTTCAATCAAAAATAACATTTGTGAAAAACTTAGTCAATGATTATAACTAAAGTTAAAAATGTGGACACTGTAAGTTAATTGACTTTGGCTTCCAATCTGCAGTTTACAAAGTTGCTTGTTATAGGAGTATTCGTGCAAATGGATATCCTGCAAGGAAGACTTCCACTCCATAGGACAGCAAGATGCACATATCATCTCTCATGTGGTTCAAGAGAAATGCTGTAGATGGGGAGACTGTACCAAAGTCCTGAGCTTTAATAGTCTTGAAATCCATGAACTTAAACATCTCTATGATGTGAGTTTAGCACTGTGTATGAACTGGTGTTGCTTCATTTTCTGCATATCTTTATCTCAGTCTTCTCTAGTTTTGATGGTCAAATACATATTGTCTGCCAGTTTTTTTCCCCCAATACTGCCGTTCATCGTTTGCTTGCATCAAGAGTTTTAAAAGAAATTAAAACTCATTTGTTTAGTTAGAATCTTATGAAAGACTTAAATGGCCATGTTTAATACAATTGTATAACAACATATACGAGCTAAAAAAATAGTTGGAATAATTAATGTATATATGAACATAACAAATTTACTTAAAATCATAGGTCTTGTTTTTGTCTGCCACTATAAGAACCAGAACATATTTCGGACATTCGAGGATTGACTTGCTGTGTTAGAGGATCATCAGGTGATGGAAGAAACCAGGCTTTTTTCGACTCAATGTTGATGAAACCTGATCGACATGCTCATCTTGGTTGAGTAAGCCTGGGTTGAGTGTGTCCAAAAAGTAGGTAACCTGGTGAAATCTTAGGAAAACATTGTAACCAGATCCAGGTTTATTTGACTGACAGACCGATGGACAGTGGGTCAACCGTAAATCCCTTCATGTGAAAACGGTAGGGACAAAATAAATATCACATTGCTCTTCTGAGTTCATTTGTAAACCAAGTTTTATCACAAAATTAAAATGGTCAATGTATTATTTTGTGTATTTAAAAATTATGTGAATATTAAGTTTCATGAAATCTTACTGAGTTTTCTCAATTTTAGCTACTATTCGGACATGGACTGACGGACAAATGGGCAACAATGTCGCAATTTGTATACCAAGTTTTATAAGAATTGTTTCATAAAAGTAACCAATGTGTCTGTTCTATGTCAAGGTAACTACTAGGATGAAATACACAAAAAGATTTTGGTTCACAATAGGGTAGGCTCCGCGTGCCGTGAACCGGGCAACAGCTTTTGTCATTTAACATTTGTGTTTTAATGGCATAAGCTGGCAGATACCCTTTAACTTTAACGATGTTTTCCGATAATTTCTCGGAAAATACAATCTAGCAATTTTGATTTAATTTAGATTACTAAAAATTAATATTATATTTATGCCCCCCTTGGAAGAAGAGGGGTATATTGTTTTGCACATGTCAGTTGGTTGGTCCACCAGATGGTTTCCTGATGATAACTCAAGAACGCTTTGGCCTAGGATCATGAAACTTCATAGGTTTATTGATCTCGAAATAGTAAAATGGTTTCCGGATGATAACTCAAGAACGCTTACGCCTAGGATCATGAAACTTCATAGGTACATTGATGATGACTCGCAGATGACCTCTATTGATTTTCATGTCACTAAGTCAAAAGTCAAGGTCACAGTGACTCGAAATAGAAAAATGGTTTCCGGATGATAACTCATAAATGCTTACGCCTAGGATCATAAAATAAAAAAATCATAGGTACATTGATAATGACTGGCAGATGACCCCCTTCATAGGTACATTGATAATGACTGGCAGAAGACCCCTATTGATTTTCAGGTCACTAGGTCAAAGATTAAGGTCATAGTGACTCAAAACAGTTTAATGGTTTCCTGTTGATAGCTCAAGAATACTTAGGTCTATGATCATGAAACTTCTCAAGTACATTGATCATGACTGGCAGATGACCCCTATTGATTTTCAGGTCACTAGGTCAAAAGTCAAGTTCACAGTGACAAAAACGTATTCACAATGGCTGCCACTACAACTGACAGCCCATAGGGGGGCATGCATGTTTTACAAACAGCCCTTGTTCTGTGTTAAAATTATGTACACGTCTGCGTTAAATAAATATGTTCACATTTGAAATAAAGCTAAAAATGTGTATTGTTGTTATTAGTAATTTGAACCGAATTGCTCTGTGGGAAGTAAAAGTACTTCAACCAGACCTAAATATGTGGGTAATTAAAGAGCACGAGAAAAGATGAAAATTAAGTTAGCTCAACCATTTTAAGCAATATTACTGGGTCACACTTTTTACGATGCGAAACCTGAAGGGTCCCTAGACTATGATGATTACTTACACGAGGAGTGTCCTATTCATTGCTGCCGCATGATCCTATCAGTAACGAATTAACGCTTGTATCGTTAAAGCAAGTCGTATATTCACGTTTATAAATATTTAAATAGAAAATAAAGGTTTAATTGTCGCATATCCACCGCATGATGTGTTTCTTATAAAGTGCACGTATATTCAAACCGAACAATTTTGTCCTTAGATAAAAATATACTACATGTGATCATATGTGGCCTCACAAGGCTTATTATGAATTTATTATATCGCCATCGCAATGAGATGTAAATAGTTCATACATGCACAGTGTACTTTCAACACAACCAAATCACACTTATAGTCGCGTCTTGCGAAAATAGGTCTTAATGCGTATGCGGCCAGCGTAAGTCAAACACGGTCTGCGCTATTTCGCAGTGATTGTTGTTAGGTCAAAAACGTGCATGAAGAAGTCCGGATTTCCGCAGTGATTTGGCCAATGCTGTGGGTGATTTCTCTGAAATCAATAATTAAAATATTCTGATTCATTCATTCGGGTCTACAGGCGTGAAATTTCCCCATCATTTAATTGTTTGTTGATAAAGGGTATTTAATGTGAAAAGCTTGGTAAGACAGCTACGCCGAACAACCGAACTAGCATTCATTAATTTGATCAAAATATGCACACAGCAGAATGATTGTGTTTCTTACATGGCTTTTAGAAGAACAGACCATGCAGGCGAGCAGTGAACAATATGATTAGGTTTAGTTGCCCTAACCCTATATACCCTTGGTATGACTTGTGAGTGTTGAACTAATGTGCTACAGCATCACTTAAATACGAACATACGATAGTCAGGTATCCCCGCATAATGGCATATAGAATATTACTGGGTAGATACCGCTTGGCAAACTTGAGCCTGGGATAGTCGGTTATACCCGCTTTGCGAAATTAGGAATATAACAGATTTGATATAGCATTAACAGTACGTACTTGGGGGTTATAGGAAATAGCCCGCTATATGACTATCCTGTATATAACTAAATGACGTCAAAAATACAACTGATGTGATACGGCATTACTTATACGAGCATAGGGTAGTAAGGTATAACTCGCCTCCTACAAAAATGACCTGATTCGATTTGCTTTGAGAGGCCATGTGCCCATTGTGTATTTTCCATACACCCTGAGAAATTTCCATACACCCCGAGTAATCGGTTGAGATATAATGGATACACAGTTAGTAACTGATTGTGTATAGGATATACACCCTCAGTTCCCTTCTCGAGCTTCGCTCTCATACACCATCAGTTACAAACAGTGTAACTAATACGGTATTACTTATAACAGGATGGGGTAGTAGTATATACCGCTATATAACTCGCTAGTATAGTACAGGCTTGATACGGCATTTCTTATATACGAGCATTGGGTAGTAGGATATATCCGGTATATAGCTCGCTAGTATAGTACTGGCTTGATACGGCATTACTTATATACGAGCATGGGGTAGTAGGATATACCCGCTATATAACTCGCTAGTATAGTACTGGCTTGGTACGGCATTACTTATATACGAGCATGGGGTAGTAGGATATATCCGGTACATGACTCGCTAGTATAGTACTGGCTTGATACGGCATTACTTATATACGAGCATGGGGTAGTAGGGTATACCCGGTATATGACTCGCTAGTATAGTACTGGCTTGAAACGGCATTACTTATATACGAGCATGGGGTAGTAGTATATACCCGCTATGACTCGCTAGTATAGTACTGGCTTGATACGGCATTACTTATACCAGGTATACGAGCATGGGGTAGTAGGATATTTCCGGTATATGACTCGCTAGTAAAGTACTGGCTTGATACGGCATTACTTATATACGAGTATGGGGTAGTAGGATATACCCGTTATATAACTCGCTAGTATAGTACCGGCTTGATACGGCATTACTTTTATACCAGCATGGGGTAGTAGGTTATACCCGGTATATAACTCGCTAGTATAGTACTGGCTTGAAACGACATTACTTATATACGAGCATGGGGTAGTAGGATATACCCGCTATATAACTCGCTAGTTTAGTACCGGCTTGATACGGCATTACTTATATAAAAGCATGGGGTAGTAGGATATACCCGGTATATGACTCGCAGGTATAGTACTGGCTTGATACGGCATTACTTATATACGAGCATGGGGTAGTAGGTTATACCCGCTATGACTCGCTAGTATAGTACTGGCTTGATACGGCATTACTAATATACGAGCATGGGGTAGTAGGATATATCCGGTATATGACTCGCTAGTTTAGTACCGGCTTGATACGGCATTACTTATATAAAGGCATGGGGTAGTAGGATATACCCGGTATATGACTCGCTAGTATAGTACTGGCTTGATACGACATTACTTATATACGAGCATGGGGTAGTAGGATATATCCGGTATATGACTCGCTAGTATAGTACTGGCTTGATACGGCATTACTTATATACGAGCATAGGGTAGTAGGGTATACCCGGTATATGACTCGCTATTATAGTACTGGCTTGATACGGCATTACTTATATACGACCATGGGGTAGTAGGATATACCCGGTATATAACTCGCTAATATAGTACTGGCTTGATACGGCATTACTTATATACGAGCATGGGGTAGTAGGATATACCCGCTATATAACTCGCTAATATAGTACTGGCTTGAAACGGCATTACTTATATACGAGCATGGGGTAGTAGGATATACCCGCTATATAACTCGCTAGTATAGTACCGGCTTGATACGGCATTACTTATATACGAGCATGGTGTAGTAGGATATACCCGGTATATAACTCGCTAGAATAGTACTGGCTTGATACGGCATTACTTATACGAGCATGGGGTAGTTGGATATACCCGGTATAAGACTCGTTTACCAGCATGGGGGTAGTAGGATATACCCGGTACATAACTCGCTAGTATAGTACTGGCTTGATACGGCATTACTTATATACCAGCATGGGGTAGTAGGATATACCCGGTACATAACTCGCTAGTATAGTACTGGCTTGATACAGTATTACTTATATACCAGCATGGGGTAGTAGGATATACCCGCTATATTACTCGCTAGTATAGTACTGGCTTGATACGGCATTACTTATATACGAACATGGGGTAGTAGGGTATACCCGGTATATGACTCGCTAGTATAGTACTGGCTTGGTACGGCATTACTTATATATAAGCATGGGGTAGTAGTATATACCCGCTATGACTCGCTAGTATAGTACCGGCTTGATACGGCATTACTAATGTACGAGCATGGGGTAGTAGGATATATCCGGTATATGACTCGCTAGTATAGTACTGGCTTGATACGGCATTACTTATATACGAGCATGGGGTAGGAGGATATACCCGCTATATAACTCGCTAGTATAGTACTGGCTTGATACGGCATTACTTATATACGAGCATGGGTAGTAGGATATATCCGATACATGACTCGTTAGTATAGTACTGGCTTGATACGGCATTACTTATATACGAGCATGGGGTAGTAGTATATACAATGGCTGTTTGTAAAACATGCATGCCCCCCATATGGGCTGTCAGTTGTAGTGGCAGCCATTGTGTGAATACGTTTTTGTCACTGTGACCGTTCACCTAGTGACCTGAAAATCAATAGGGGTCATCTGCCAGTCATGATCAATGTTCCTATGAAGTTTCATGATCCTTAGTTTCATGATCCTAGGCCTAAGCATTCTTGAGTTACCTTCTTGAAACCATTTTATTATTTGGAATAACTGTGACCTTGACCTAGTAACCTGAAAATCAAGATGGGTCATCTGCCAGTCATGATCAATGTACCAATGAAGTTTCATGATCCTAGGCCTAAGCGTTCTCAAGTTATCATCCGGAAACCATCTGATGGACGGACCGACCGACCGACATGTGGAAAACAATATACCCCCTCTTCTTCGAAGGGGTGCATAATTAGAGAGCGGACACCATGCTCAAAGTTTAAAACGCACTAAGTGACCCCTTGGCATTGATTTTGACCCGGCATTACCCATATTCGAACTTGACCTAGACATCATATAGATACAACATCTGACCAAGTTTGGTGAAGATCGGGTAAAAACAACTTGAATTAGAGAGCGGACACTTAATACGGACCGACAGACAAGACAGGCAGACGGACCGACAAACTTCGTTTGTGGGGGTATAAAAATGTATTAATAATGCTACTGGTATTTCATTTCTGCGTATTTTAGTCTTATATACAATATGTAAAGTTTCTATTAAGTGCATTATTCCAATTTACTATTCATGACACTAACTTCTACGTTATAAACAAATACTTTCAGATCATTTGCTGTTATTTGTAACTGAACGAGCAAAGAAAAAAATCTTACGTTTTGAATAACTAATAAATCCTTCCAACAATAAGCATTTTTCCTTGTGACTTGACTTTCACTGGGAATCAAACCCAGATCTCCGACTTACTTAGTAAGTCGGCATGTTTTCTTTACACCATGAAAGCGATAAGTTGAAGGAAAAAGCTTATCATTATGTACACAAAATATATTTAACGGATAAAATTTTTAGAAGTCTTTTTCCTACAAGTCTGTATTAACCATTTGACCCCCATGGCATGGCCAGTTTTATGCTTACACAATTGTGTTTAGTTTTACTACATTTACACGATGCTTTGCTGAATACCAAATATCTAAACAGTCAGATTCATAGATAATTTTCCACTTTTTACATATAAGGAAAACAAGATACTACAAAGCAGGGTTAATTAAATTTGGACTTGCTCACATTTTGGCAAAATGACAATTTTCCAAAACAATCAAACTATAGAACAAGAGCCCTAAGGTGCTCAACTGTAACCAGAAGTAACTAAACTATTCTGAGAGGGTGTAGTTTAGAATAATAAATGAACTTGATGAAAAATATGTAATTTGTAGACAAATAATTATTTATAAACTTGACTTTGCTTATCATTACAGCAAATGTTTTGACAAACTTTAAACAAGATGTGTTTGTGAAACACAATGTCCCCCTATATGACGTTTGACCTTGTAGGATGACCTTGACCCTTCACCACTCAAAATGTGCAGCTCCATGAGATACACATGCATTTCAAATATAAAATTGCTAGCTTCAATATTGCAGAAGTGACATTCCATGATCAATTTTGACCCATATATTTGACCTTGAAGGATGACCTTGACCTTTCACCACTAAAAATGTGCAGCTCAATGAGATACACATGCATGCCAAATATCAAGTTGCTATCTTCAATATAGAAAAAGTATTCATAAAATAAGCGATTTGGGCCACATATATTCGACCTCTGACCTTGAAGGATGACCTTGACCTTTCACCACTCAAAATGTGCAGATCCATGAGATACACATGCATGCCAAATATCAAGTTGCTATCTTCAATATTGCAAAAGTATAATAAAATGAGCGATTTTGGACACATATATTTGACATCTGACCTTGAAGGATGAACTTAACCTTTCACCACTCAAATTGTGCAGCTCAATGAGATACACATGCATGCCAAATATCAAGTTGCTATCTTGAATATTGAAATACTGCAAAAGTGTACATTAAATGAGCGATTTTGACCCATATATTTGTCCTTTGACCTTGAAGGATGACCTTGACCTTTCACCACTCAAAATGTGCAGCTCCATGAGATACATATGCATGCAAAATATCAAGTTCCTATCTTCAATATTGCAAAAGTTATTGCAAATGTTAAAGTTGGCGCAAACCAACCAACCAACAGACCAACCAACAGACAGGGCAAAAACAATATGTCCCCCACTACTATAGTGGGGGACATAAAAAAGGAACACAATTTTAAATGCAACTTCCAGTGTTTACAAGCTTTTTTTAATTTGACATTTTGACCCACTTTTTGAAGTTATGTGATCCAGTTTCAAAGTCAGCTGAGATTACATTGGGCCAAATGCTCTGATCATCTTTCATGAAAAATGCACATAAAAAGGGCCAATTGTGTGTTAACAAGGTTCTACTCTAGCACATTAAGAAAAACTGTCATGTCCACTGGCAGCCATGTTAGTCTACAAACCGGAACCAGTTACAAACTCGACAACTGAGCTATCATTAGAATAAATATTCTGACCAAAATTTATGGAGATATGGCTAAAAATGTCACTTCTAGAGAATTTACAAGGTTTCATTATAGCCATATAAAGACAATTGCCTTGTGCTCTAGTGGATATGTTTTTTGAATAGACATAAAAATTTCGAAACTGGACTGAGCCATCATTTGAACAAATATTCGACCAAAATGCATGAAGATTGGAAAAAAAACAGTGACTTCACTAGTGATCAAAAGGTTTCACTATAGCTATATAAGGAAAACTGCCCAGCCCTGTTACATACGGCCATTTATGAAGTTCCACAACTGTTGTCGTACGTTAAACAGTTTTCTAGATAGTAATTTCCCACTATTTTTTCCATCAGTGCAGCTTATGATCAACAATTAACTAGTCACTTCCACTTTAAACCTGTCCACTGTAAACACAAGGTTTACTGTTTTGACCTTTTTATACTTTTTATTTCTTATTGCTTTTGAAATATCATCTTATATATAATGTTATAATGTTCGCATGTATCTCCAATTATATTCTACAACACCGGTTCAATACATTGAGCTGTACACTATAAATGTAGGGACTAAAATATGATGATAACATTTCTCATTTCTTCTTCTTGTCAATCACTCAAATGGAAACACTGGCCCCTGTGGTACACATTCTTTTTGATCAGCATGTTTTGTCTGCCAAACTGAAAAAAATAATAATCACAAATAAACATTTTAAAGAGAAGTGTAATGCCCCAACACTAATCTTTAGTTTCAAAACAATTGTAATGTCCAAACAAAATTAAACTAAAATACCAAAGTGTGCAAATTCAAATGCTTTTTACTTTGAGCTAATAGAGAGAGTTATACAGACAACAAGACATTTGCACATGGTGAATACTTGTGTTATTTGGATAAGGCATTACCATAATATAGTCTGAGCAGTAGTAGGACGCAATGCATGCCTCTCCAACCGCTCAACTATTGTGACTGCTAGATGATGATTTCAGCTGAGGAGGTAAACAAAAATGAGCAAGGGCCATAGTTCTGCAAAATTTGGGCTCATACATAATTTATTCCTTTAAGATGCCAATGTCTCCAATTTTGACTAGAAATGGCGCGAAAGAGACCGACGCATATCCCCACGCCGCATGTTTGACCCAGGGGCGCCCCAGGGTTGGTAATGGGGCCATGCATAGTTGACCGTATTGTCATAAGAGAAGTTCAGTATCAATTAGAAGTGAATCGGTGTAGAAATGAAGAAATTATAGTAAAAGGCAATTTTGGGTGGGCGTGGCCTATGTGGGAGGGGCACCCCAGGGTTGGTAATGGGGCCATACATAGTTGAGATTGACCGTATTGTCATAAGAGAGGTTCAGTATTAATTTGAAGTAAATGGGTGAAGAACTTTTAAAGTTATTGAAGGATCCAGAAAAGTGTCAGACTGACAGACACAGAGCGCAAACCGTAAGTCCCTCTCCTTTTTCAAGGGTAGGAAACTAACAAGTTTTGATAATAATGTAAAAATAATGGTCAAAACAAGAAACTGATTGAAATACAAAGTTAGGTCGCCCAAAGGGTGTTCTCATTATGTTATATGCACAAACAGGGATTTCAGATATTAAAGGGATCAGGACCATGGATAATTAATAAACCCTCATGTCAATTTCATGTGAATTGCCAGCATTTAATTCTTACGTTCACCTACCATTACTAACATCAAGAGTGTCTTGGTTTGGGTCAAGCTTTCGTATATTGTTTGGAGGCATAGTGTAATAGCTGTGATATTTTAGGAATAAAATGAACCTAAACACAAAACTGAAGCAAATCTGCACCTTTCTAGGTATATTTTGACCTTTGACCTTGAAGGATGACCTTGACCTTTCACCACTCAAAATGTGCAGCTCCATGAGATACACATGCATGCCAAATATGAAGTTGCTTTCTTCAATATTGCAAAAGTTATGGCAAAATATTAAAGTTGGAGCAAACAAACCAACAGACAGACCAACAGACAGGGCGAAAACAATATGTCCCCCACTATAGTTCATTCCAACGCTCACGGACACTGGAACCCCGGGGAGAGTAGGAAAGCTCCACTATATATATTTCATATATAATAGTCGAGCTAAAAACCCTATTTTACTATGATTCAAGGGCCATAACTCAGGGGTGTCTGGGTCTATTTGGCCCATTATCTAACTTGACCTAGATGTTATTGCCTTACACATTTTCATGAAGTTTGGTGAAGATCTGATGACAATTGCTAGATTTATTGAACGGAAAATAATCCGGACGGACTGACAGACGGACTTACTAACTTACAGACGGACGGATGGACTAACAAACTAAAGGACGGAGCGATTTTAATATGCCCTCAAAATCGCTGGTTCGGGGGCATAAAAACGACATTGTATAAAATGTATTGTATTTCTTAAACTGTATGAACTGTTATAACTTATATGTAATTTCCATTTTACATTATCATTACATCTTCTCACGCTAGATTGGAAGTCTCTGAACTGTTATATACAGACAGATCAATCCCGAGTTTATCTTCCAGGGATCAGAAGATGTCTTGAAATCATTATGAACTGTTCCATCATTTAAAATACTGTATGAAATAAATGACAAAGTTATGGCCCAGACAAACTTCAGGTTTAAAACACAATAAGTGTCCTAGTTTCTGACAGGGCATGATCCATATTCAAACTTGACCTATACATCATCTAGATACAATTTGTGACCAAGTTTGGGTGAAGATCTGATGAAATTTCGGGACAGACTGACGGACCGACAAAGTGGTTCCTATATAGCCCCAATTACCAAAAAGATAGTATTACCAGCCGTTGGTTTCAATGGAAATTTCTTACCAGACAAGAGGTTTGATGCAAATTGTTGTGAGGGGAAACTGGAAAATATCTGAAACAAAAATAAAGTCTTATATAATTTGAAGCGCTATATTGTTAAGTCAAATTTTAATATTTGATAATCATAATACTGCTAGCTGTCTGATTACAGAGGAGTCTTCACAACATAATGCGTTAACAGTTTTCCTGCAATAAGCAAACAGGACAAAATCAACAACACGAGTATTTATAATATATTCAGAGACAAAGATGATCCATCCATGTCTTCGGAAATAAACAAAGGGCATTTATTTTGGCCTCATTTTAGCCATGTTGATAAATATAACCTTGGACACCCTTCATGCCCTTTGATGAAAATGCCGAGTTGGGAATAGGGAGTTACAGTTGTAAGATCATACGCGAATATCATTTGCCATTTAAAAGGAATCATGATGTTCAAACTTAACCTTTGACCTAGAAGTTGGCAAAGGGTTTGTTTTTAGTTGGTCGCATTTTAGAATTTACAGAGCATATTTTGCAAATCAGTGTGTGCTTAGAAGCCTTAGCTACGGAAAGAACCGCAACTCAATTTGCTAAGAACGATCACCACTGCCTGTCTGCAACAGATGACAAATGATTCTGCTCTAGCAGTGAGTGTATATACCAGCTTGTAAGACGACATTGGCCAGACTAGTGTTTATCATTAAAGTCTGTACGTATTTGTACCATTTTTGACCTCATCCAAGATATCATTGGGACAAATCTTCGGACAAAGTTTCATGATGATCAGACAATAAATGTGGCCTCTAGAGTGTTAACAAGGTTTTACTATATAGCCATAAAAGAACAAATGCAGAGCCCACTGGCAGCCATGTTTTTCAACCAATCAGCATCATGTTTGAACTCGTCCAAGATATTATTGGGATGAATCTTCTGACCATTTTTCATGAACATCGGAAATAAAAGTGGCCTCTAAAGTGTTAACAAGACTTTACTATAGCCATATAATGAAAAAAATGCCCCGCCCCCTGGAAATCGTGTTTGCCAAGCAAATGTACCCATTTTCAAAGTCTTTCAAGATATCATTGAGACCAATCTTCTGACCAAATTTCATGAAGCTTGACAATAAATGTGGCCTCTAAAGTGTTAACAAGGTTTTACTAAAGCCCTATAAGGAAAAATGCCCCGCCCCCTGGTGGCCATGTTTTTATAGCAACCATACTCATTTTCGAACTCATTCAAGACATCATTGGGACAAATCTTCTGACCAAGTTTCATAAAGATCAGACAATAAATGTGGCCTCTAGAATGTTAACAAGGTTTTACTATAGCCATAGAAGGAAAAATGCTCTGCCCCCTTGCAGCCATGTTTTTCAACCAATCAGCATCATTTTTAAACTTGTCCAAGATATTATTGGGATGAATCTTCTGACCATGTTTCATGAAGATCCGACAATAAATGTGGCCTCTAGGGTGTTAACAAGATTTTACTATAGCCATTTATAGCCATATTAGGAAAAATGCCCCGCCCCTTGGCAGCCATGTTTTTCAAGCAAACATAACCATTTTCAAACTCATCCAAGATATCATTGAGACCAATCTTCTGACCAAATTTCACGAAGATTGGACAATGCGGCCTCTAGAGTGTTCACACGGTTTTACTAAAGCCATATATAACCATATATGGACCATATATAAATAACCATATAAGGAAAAATGCCCCGCCCCCTGGTGGCCATGTTTTTAAAGCAACCAAAACCATTTTCAAACTCATCCAAGATATCATTGGAAAAATGTTCTGACCAAGTTTCATGAAAATCTGACAATAAATGTGGCCTCTAGAGTGATAACAAGGTTTACTATAGCCATATAAGGAAAATGCCCCACCTCATAAATCAAAATGCCATGTTTTTCAACCAACCGGCGTCATTTTAAAACTTGTCAAAGATATTATTGGGTTGAATCTTAAGTAATATGCATATAATAATGGAAAAAGGGCCATTATTCTTACAAAATGCTTGATACAGTTGTCTGCTCTTCTTTATAGATTGGGGTCATGTTGGTAAATAAGTTTGCAAAATATGAAAGCAATATGTCAAGGGACGTTGAAAATATTTTAAGTGGTACGCCAACTTTAACATAGATTTATCAATAATATGAATATTCAAAATGGTAAAGGGGCCATAATTATTACAAAATGCTTGATAGAGTTGTCTGCTCTTGTTTATAGGTTGGGGTCATGTTGGTAAAGAAAAATGCAAAATATGAAAGCAATATGTCAAGGGACATTGAAAATATTTGGGGTAGTAAACAAACTTAAACATTTGCTGCATTTTCTAAGTGGAAAAGGGGCCATAATTTTTACAAAATGCTTGATAGAGTTGTCTGCTCTTGTTTATAGGTTGGGGTCATGTTTGTTAAGAAGTATGCAAAATATGAAAGAAATATGCCAAGGGACATTGAAAATATTTGGGGTAGTACGCAAACTTTTAACATTTGCATGCTCACACTAACGCCAATGCTAAGGCTAACGCAAACGCCGGGTGAGTAGAATTGCTCCACTATATAGATTTCATATATAATAGTTGAGCTAAAAAGGGTCTTTCTGTAAATCTTTAAGAGAACAAATTAAAAACTCAACAGGCCTTTTTATTATTAAATATGCTTGTTTCCATATATAATTTAAGGCCCTAAAATCATTCAGGATATAACTTTGAACATTTTTTACAGAAATAAAATGATCTTAAAGTTCTCTGCAATGCAAAGTAATTTTTACACACTAGATATTTAAAAAAAAAAATTGTTAACTTGTCCATGCTATTCGGGCCAGCTGTGCTCTAACTGCCTATGGAAAATCTTGATTATATATATATTATATATATACCTGTTGTGACCCTTGAGATCCTTATGAAATGTTCATAATTCACTAATAACTGTATGTAAAAAAATAGTATTACCAGATAATCGGGTTCAAAAGTTATTTCTTTCAAGACAGGATGGTTGGTGGGAAATGTCTTCCGACGAAACTGAAAAACATCTAAAACAAAAAGAAAGTGACTTCTTGTATAATTTGAAGCACTATTCATTTTAATACAATTGTGTTTTGACAGCCATAGTTCTGCTAAGCCTAAAAATTAAAAGTAGGTCAACAAAACACAAAATGAAATCCAATGCATCACCAAATCTTCAACATATCCAATTAATAAAATTAATTTTTATATATAGACGGTTTTGATATATGGCACAACATCAGGGGTGTCAAATGTCCCAAATTTGAAATCCTTATGATAAAGTCTGGAGTCTGAGGCTGTAGGTCCCTTACAGGTAGAGCCCCCCAAAGCCATAGTTCATTGTTCTTTTATAGTCTTAGTTGCTATTTCTGGTGAGTAAAATGCAAAATATTATAAGCCAGACCACCAGTAACACTCGATGTGTAATTGTCATTTTATATAAATGTTATGAAGAACATCGATAACAAGGGCTGTTTGTAAAACATGCATGCCCCCCATATGGGCTGTCCGTTGTAGTGGCAGCCATTATGTGAATACGTTTTTTGTCACTGTGACCTTGACCTTTGACCTAGTGACCTGAAAATCAATAGGGGTCATCTGCGAGTCATGATCAATGTACCTATGAAGTGTCATGATCCTAGGCAAAAGCATTCTTGAGTTATCATCCGGATTTTTTTTTACTGTTTCGGGTCACCGTGACCTTGACCTTTGACCTAGTGACCTGAAAATCAATATGGGTCATCTGCATGTCATGATAAATGTACCCATGAAGTTTCATGATCCTAGGCGTAAGCGTTCTTGAGTTATCATCGGAAACCATTTAACTATTTCGGGTCACCGTGCATTTGGCTTTGACATAGTTACCTCAAAATTAATACGGGTCATCTGCGAGTCATGATCAATCTACCCATAAAGTTTCATGATCCTAGGCATATGTGTTCTTGAGTTATCATCCGGAAACCATTTTACTATTTCGGGTCACCGTGACCTTAACATTTGACCTACTGACCTCAAAATCAATAGGGGGTCATCTGGGAGTCATGATCTATCTACCTATGAAGTTTCATGATCCTAGGCGTATGCGTTTTTGAGTTATCAACCGGAAACCATTTACTATTTCGGGTCACCGTGACCTTGACCTAGTGACCTCAAAATCAATAGGGGTCATCTGCAAGTCATGATCATTCTACCTATGAAGTTTCATGATCCTTGGCATATGCGTTCTTGAGTTATCATCCAGAAACCATTTTACTATTTCGGGTCACCATGACCTAGAGCTTTGACCTAGTGACCTCTAAATGAATAGGGATCATCTGCGAGTCATGATCTATCTTCCTATGAAGTTTCATGATCCTAGGCCTAAGCGTTCTTGAGTTATCATCCGGAAACCACCTGGTGGACGGACCGACAGACCGACCAACCGACATGTGCAAAGCAATATACCCCCTCTTCTTCGAAGGGGGGCATAATAAATGTTAATCCACTAACCATACAGTAAAACAACTGTCCAAAAATATATCCAGATATGTCTTTTGCAAATGAAATAATATATGCACTTAGTTTGACAGCAGAAAATGGAAATTTAATGATAGGGGACATATGCTACATTTTGTAGTATGTAAGATTTCTGGAAAGTAGCCAAGAGGTTAGGTCATTTACCTTTTATGTCCGTGTCAGCGGATAACCAATCAGACAATAGTAAAACAAGGGACAAAATTGTCACAAAACCAGGTTTTCAATGTAGAAAAAAGTCTGCTAGAGGGAGACAACTCAAACTGAACTGATTGTTTTATAATTAACCCCCTTTGTTTCAAAATAAATATATTTTTAGTTGTGGCGACCTTGACCTTGGAGATATTGACGTAATTCTAAAGTGCGATACAACGTCCCACGATGGTGAACAAATTTGCCAAATCATTTTTAAGTCTCACAATGAATGACATAGTTTTGGCCCGGACAAGCTCTTTTATGGCCATTTTTGACCTTTGAACTCAAAGTATGACCTTGACCTTGGATATATTGACGGTATTCTTTTGAGCGACACACCGTCTAATGATGGTGAACAAATGAGCCAAATGATTTTAAATTCTCACCAAGAACCACAACGTTATGGCCCGGACAAGCTTGTTCCGTCCGCCCGCCAGCCGGCATTTGCCAATCTAATAACCCGTTTTTTTCTTTGGAAAACCTTGTTAAAAAGACCAGGAAAAATCCATACTAAGCGCACATGCCCGGCATGCCAATGAAGCAATTACAATATTTGTTCACACCCCCTTAAAACAAATCATCGGATTTACACTGATCTAAAATTCAATCCTGAATGGCTCAAATCGGGATTTCCAAATAATCCGGACAATTAACACCCTTGCAACATGCATGGGTTGCTAAGTTACTAAATGTCCTACATATAACAAATTCAGAATTTGTGTACCATCCCACTCACATAAATAGCAATTGCAAGATGATGTCCATTACAAACCTGTTTGTTATCATTCTGACCTTTTTGTACTTCTATAGTTTTTCAAATTTTAATGTGATTAAAGTGCAAACACCTGATTATAGAAGGTATACCTAAGATCATATTGCTTGCCATGAGTAATAATCCAACAGATTGGCTTTGTTTGTATGCCAATAGATAGAGCTTGCACATTCTTTTTCAATATGTGGTTATGGACAACTGTAAACATTACTTCATGTATTTTAAGGGGCCTTTGCATTTTTTGGTAAATTGACAAAATAAAACAAGAGCTGTCACCATAGGATGACTTATGCCCCCTATAAATGCTTGATAGAAGTTATGAGCTTTTCCGAAACCTAAACACAGATTTCGAAACCTAAACGCGGACCCTAAGTTCAAGGTCACAGGGGTCAAAATTTGTGTGCTTATGGAAAGGCCTTGTCCATATACACATGCATACCAAATATGAATGTTATATCTCAAGGGACATAGAAGTTATGAGCATTTTTCAATATCTAAACGCAGATTTCGAAACCTAAACGCGGACCCTAACTTCAAGGTCAAGGTCACAGGGGTAAAATTTTTTGTGCGTATGGAAAGGCCTTGTTCATATACACATGCATACCAAATATGAAGATTATATCTCAAGGGACATAGAAGTTATGAGCATTTTTCAAAACCTAAACGCAGATTTCGAAACCTAAACGCGGACCCTAAGTTCAAGGTCACAGGGGTAACAATTTTTGTGCGTATGGAAAGGCCTTGTCCATATTCACATGCATACCAAATATGAATGTTATATCTCAAGGGACATAGAAGTTATGAGCATTTTTCAAAACCTAAACGCAGATATTGAAACCTAAACACGGACCTTAAGTTCAAGGTCAAGGTCACAGGGGTAAAAATTTGTGTTCGTATGGAAAGGCTTTGTCCATATGCACATGCATACCAAATATGAAGGTTATATCTCAAGGGAAATAGAAGTTATGAGCATTTTTCGAAACCTAAACGCAAAGTGTGACAGAAATACGGACCGACAGACGGACAGTCTGATAACTATATGCCCCCTTTTCTTTGAAAGGGGGCATAAAAATTGTTTCAGACTTGCACATTTTTGTTGCAGTTATGATATTTGTGAGAAAACAGTTATACCTAACATTAACAACCTGAAAATGATAAATCGTTGCAAAGCAAAACAATTGAATAATTTGGAATTCTGTTGTCGTTTTTTGTGACACTACGAGCTTTGCTTATAGAAACTAAAAGTATAAAATATTGTATGAGCATGGATGGCCGTCTTAGCGTTAGACTTTTACTCCAGAGGTCAGTGGTTCGAGCCCAGATGAGGATTACTTTTTCTTTTAATTTGTTCTTATTTTTTAATTGAGCTTTTTAGATTTAATGTTTACATTTATAAATATAACGCATTTAATGACAAACTTCAATACATGCCATAATCTGTTATAAGGTCCCTTAAATACCAAGATGAGTATCAAGGAACCTGAGTGAAACATTTTATTTTATTTCGGATATATACAGGACTTCTTATTGGAAACAAAAAGTTTGCTCGATTCTTGAATGACTTACAAAAATGTTTATCAAATCAAGTTGGTTCGTTTATTCTTCGTCTGTTGTCCCATCTCGCCAACAGTCAACCAGCTCCCTCCAGGCTTGTCAGTTCCAGGCGAGTCTCTCTAGCTGCCCCCATTTTGGCCCATCTGCTTAGAATCTGCATCCAGGTCACGGCGCCAGGTGTTACTGTATTTGAAATAAAGTAGGTTGGATGCCATTAAATGTGACTTTAAACACCATAATGACAGACAAAATTACAGGTTTATTTCCCTTCAATTAATAACAAGCAAATTCATTGAATTGATATCCCCCGCTAATTAGCTTCTGGACACAAAAGTGTTATATTTGACACTCAGGTAAAAAAGCATTTTTTTAGGTTCGAAGGGCCATAACTCCGTTATTAACAGATAGTGTACAATGCCATTTGGCATGCATCATCCTCTTATCTATACATATACTCATACCAAGTTTCAATGAAATCCACCAAAGCACTTCCAAGATATGGCTCCCAACACAAAAGTGCCGGATGGACGGAAAGACGGGCGGACAAGGCCAAAACAATATCCCTCCGCCTATTGCAGGGTGATAATAACATGAATGTAAATTAAAGCCAGCACATATATGAATTAACTGCCTAGATGGGTGTATTAAATATAATTTAGGGCTGTACAATACTTACTGATATGTGAGCATATATTTACTTTTAGTAAATATAAATAAATGTAACAGTAATACTTACACACTTGTGACTGTGAGTTTATACATGTAACTAAACTTCCTTTATAATTTTATAACAGTTTTTTTATTCCTGCCATAGTATAAAGAAGTCACTTGCTCAATAACACATTTAAGCATGAGCTGTTTTTTTAATCTGCATACATAAGAAAACATCGAAAAAAAACACAAGAGGAACATGTATCCGAAAGTAAATTACGTCCGAAATCAGGCAAGTTAAGCATGCGCGAAATTCACCAAAACATCGATTAAATATGGTTTAAACAGAATCATATGTAAAACGTGAATGATAAATTAAACATTATCCAACAAAAGCATGCAGCTTTAACCAAAAAACAACAGCAAAAATCAGCAATATAGCGATGTTGTTGAATAACTCGGCGAAGGCTAGCAAGAAGAGAATTTTCCAGGGGAAACAACTAAAAAAGTAATGCAAACGGATTTAAATGGCTCATGCACGAAAGTTTATAATATAGCAACAACACATGATTTAGCTATAGAATTAGAATGCGAAAGATTTTTTTTAACTATTACTCGAAGATTCCTTAACTAAATAAAATATCAATAAAAGTTAAAACTTTGAGTTTGACCTACTTAGCAATCAATGGTCAAAACAACCTCGAAATAGCTTTTTCTTCATGTCAACAATACAATTGTTGAGTTAATGTTGACGTAATACTAATAATGATAATACTATCCATATTCTCTACCTAGAATATTCATCATATTAAAATATCCAATAAATGTAGTATATTTCTTTTCACGCTAACAATTCAAGATGGCTTACGATCGGTTTTGCTTGGGCATGCGCATTGCAAGCCTATTTGGTTTGGTCCCGCCTTTTTCTCCATATATGGTCATTTGAGCTTGTGGACGGCCGTGGACCATCCACCTACAGCTTAGATCACCGGGAGCGCGAGCCTTGGCGAGCGCTTTCGGTGTTTGAGCCGAGCAACATAAACTTCTCTCTATTCAAAGCTTATCCTAGTATTATATTCATCCCATTGATTTGTTTCAACGTGACATTTAACATAAAAAGATCTAATAACCTTAACAATAATTTTGATTCATTCTTAAAAGCGCTTAAAATCTAACGAATGTAACCATGCGTAGTGATATAGAATGTATTTGTTCTGGTACGCAAAAAAGTCTAAAAATATTTCACACAAAAACTGTAAAACGAGAAAAAATACCACCATATTTCTCGATTAAATTTTACACAGCATGCAAATTGTAACACATTACGACCGCGAAAAGAAGATTTTACTTTAATATAATTCATTTTATTTTCCAAAGAAAATGATCAAAATCCAATACGGCGGCGATTGCTGCTGACAAAATGATGTCGATCATCGATGTCAACATACATGTACATGAAGATTTACACACATAGTCGTTCTAAACATAAGTTATCAAAAAAACTATACTCGCCTTATTATGTCATGGACGCTGCAGATTTTGGTGGCGTCTAGATCTAGCCTTCAAATCATGTAGTTTGTGACCCAAACACAAGATAATCCGTAATAATTCTATTAAGCTTTGAAACACTTGTTGCAAACGTGTTATTCTTACTGAATAGACTTTCTTTGATAAAATAACAAAGACAAAGTTTATTCATCAAAGAAAATACCCTTACGATTACGTACATCCCATAGCAAAACAATCCAAATAGACTACTGAACCAAAACACACACCCATCAGTATGTTCTATACACACAATTTCACATCCAAATAGGCACACTAATTCTGAAAATCAAAAACACGAATAAGCTAGATCCACATGTAGATCTAAATCCTTCGCCTCACCGGTTCCATCCGAGGTAAGTAGTCCATAGAATATGCACTTTTTCATAATTATATCCAGGATACATTAACACGAACAAAATGCGCGTCTTCAATGTTTTATTCCCAGACATCGCATAATAGTTTCGTGTTACCAAACGATGACATCACATACTTTTGAAAAATGACGCAATAAGTATGTCATTTTATGACGCCATCAATCAACTGATTCTTATACGGATGGCGAAAAATATGTTCCTTGACTAGATTTAAAGGTTGAATGTCGTATAATTTTAAAGCATAAGTTTTCTCGACCCTTGAGATTTCTAATGAAAAATCATTCAGTTGTAGAATAAAAACATATTGACGGACAGACTCGATAGTCTAATTATTATATTAATGTATTAACCTTAACCTAAGGCTTTAACGTTAATAATGACTGAAAGGACCTAGATGCTGTCTAACAAAGGTTTTCAGAAATACATACACAGGCCGAAATAATAATTCGCGGAATATTAAAATGGTCAACCTATATACCTTGACATCGGAGATATGTCTATTTAACATTCTCAGTATTCACCAATCTATTCCAAAGCACAGAATTATAAACATATTGTGCAAATGGTTTCAGTCATTATTTTATTGGTTTATTTAAATACTGTTAACAAAGAACATTTAATTCCGTAAATACTCGTGGGTTTCGCTGATCTCACGTGTGTAGCCTATGTTGTCTGGAGTGTTGTCATGTTGTAATGTCCACTTTTATAGAGGCGGAACAGACGCTCTGAAAGAATGTTTGGAGAATATTCGACGTTCGTTAGAAATTGAATGGTGGCATGTGCGTGCTTAATATAAGCATACATTTGTGTAGCTTTGAATTTGCAATGCGTTACACACATTGGCTTATTATCCTAACTTATATTAGCATCTGCACATAACGCTCTATTTTTGTACACAAATAAAATTGATTTAAAACGTTTTCGTGTAGGGAATGATATTATAATATAATGGTGGAATTATCTAAAAAGATACTAACCTTTTATCTCTTTACACGCTCCGTAATTGCAGCCTGTATCCCCGCAACAAACATCGCACATGACACTTTCATGGTTACATTCCAACGAGGTTCTGTTCAGACAATGTTCCATGTCTCGAAAAAGTACCCTCGTCAACGTTTTGCAGATCTGAAGATAGACTATATAATATGACAATAATGAATCTCTTTAAAGATCGTCAGCAGGGGCGTAGCTGCTATTAGGCACAGCTGGCCCGGGCCTACATTGTTTTTAACATAAACAATATAAAATGCTTCAACTTCGAAAGACGCATTAAAATATTGACCCTGAGGGAGTTGACGTGTTAGAAATCTGCATTTTATATTGACATAATCATCAGACAATGGAATCTGGTCGTGTTCAAATGACATATCTTCCAATTAATCAACTCTACTTCTTTATTGTGCATAGATTCTAGCTCGCTTCTTTTCACGTGACTTGCTATTATACGTTTACATAGATCTACATGTAGATCTACTTTTCTCCCTTTCAACACTACAGTAAATTGTAATCGATTATCGGTGAATTTTCAAGAAACATTCCGAATGATGTTTTTAAACGCGGAAAATTGAAACGGAGCACTTGCCCCTGTATCCCGATCAATTGACTTAATCCGGGTCGGTTCGGTCCCTTGATGCCGATTAAAAACAAAATTTAGTTCTCTGACATTGAGATAAAACAGTAAAATATCAAAGAAAAAGGGCCAAAGTCTGATATTGTCTTATCTTATTATTTGTCTAGATATGCTTTAAATCGCACCACAGGCGTTATTGTATTTAAAAATTTTCCTAGGAAGGACCCCCGGACCCCCCGTTTTTATGAATCTGTCTGTCTGTTTGTTGGTCGGTCGGTCGGTCGGTCGGTCTGCCTGCCTGCCTGCCTGCCTGCCTGCCTGCCTGCCTGCCTGCCTGCCTGCCTGCCTGCCTGCCTGCCTGTCTGTCTGTATGTCTTTCTGTCTGTCTGTCTGTCTGTCTTTTAGTCTGTCTGTCTTTTAGTCTGTCTGTCTTTTAGTCTGTTTGTCTTTCTGTCTGTCTGTCTGTCTGTCTGTCTGTCTGTCTGTCTGTCTGTCTGTCTGTCTGTCTGTCTGTCTGTCTGTCTGTCTGTCTGTCTGTCTTGTCTGTCTGTCTGTCTGTCTGTCTGTCTGTCTGTCTGTCTGTCTGTCTGTCCGTCTGGCTGGCTGGCTGTCTGGCTGGCTGGCTGGCTGGCTGGCTGGCTGGCTGGCTGTCTGGCTGGCTTTTTGTCTGTCTGTCTGTCTGTCTGTCTGTCTGTCTGTCTGTCTGTCTGTCTGTCTGTCTGTCTGTCTGTCTGTCTGTCTGTCTGTCTGTCTGTCTGTCTGTCTGTTAAGACATTTTGTGTAACAATTTCCTGGCAATGCCTGCATAGAAAATAAAGATTCGCACCATCATTATATAATGTAATCCCTTTGAATAGGTATACTCACATTTATATATATATATATATATATATATATATATATATATATATATATATATATATATATATAGTATGGTCTTGTCGAGTGATTCTTTTTGCGGACGAAGAAACGGAATGACAGGTTAAAAGCAAAAATGGTTGATATATAAAAAGGTCGACAGCCAAATACGTATGTATACTATGTATACGTCATCATCTTCATTACCAGCACCATCATAATCATCGTGACAATTTCCATCGCTGTCGTCACCACCGCCATCATAACCATTATTGTGGTAACAACAACAAGAACGTGATTTCCTAACGTTCAAACTGACAGTTTAACAAACCTAATATCACCCCACTAGTTATTATTGCGACCCTAATGCAATCAATATAATGAAGACATTCAGAATATATGAAAATACTAGGTTAGCGTTGAATACAGAGAAGTTTATGTTGCGAGGCTTAGAACGCCGGGAGCGCGAGCCTTGGCGAGCGCTTTCGGTGTTCGAGCAGAGCAACATAAAATTCTCTTTATTAAACGCTAATCCTAGTATTCTATTTATCCCATTTGATTTTTTTTCAACGTGACATTTAACATGAATAGATCTAATAACCTTAACCATAATTTTAATTCATTGTTAAAAGCGCTTAAAATCTAACGAATGTAACCATGCGTAGTGATATAGAATGTATCTGTTCTGGTACGCAAAACAGTCTTTACAAAATTCACACACAACTGTAAAACGACAAAAACTATCAGCATATTTCTCGATTCAATTTTACGCAGCATGCGAATTGTAACACATTACGACCGCGAAAAGAAGATTTTACTTTAATAGAATTTATTTTACTTTCGAAAGAAAATTATCAAAATCCAATATGGCGGCGATTGCTGCTGACAAAATGATGTCGATCATCGATGTCAACATACATGTACATGTAGATTTACACACATTGTCGTTCTAAACAAAAATTATCAAAAAAAAACTATACTCGCCTTATTTTGTCATGGACGCTGCAGATTTTGATGGCGTCTAGATATAGCTTTTACATCCTGTAGTTTGTGACCCAACACAAGTTAATCCGTCATAAGTCTATTAAACTTTGAAACACTTGTTGCAAACGGGTTTTTCTTACTGAATAGACTTTTTGTTTGATAAAATAACAAAGACAAAGTTTATTCATCAAAGAAAATACCCTTACGTTTACTTACATCCAAAAGCAAAACAATTCGAATAGACTACTGAACCAAAATACACAACAATCAATATATTCTACACACACAATGTCACATCCAAATAGACACGCACATTCTGAACATCAATTACACGGATAAGCTAGATCTACATCATGAAGATCTAAATCCTTTGTCTCACCGGTTCCATCCGAGGTAAGTAGTCCATAGAATATGCACTTTTTCATATTTACATCCAGGATAAATGTACACGAAACATCGCACACTAGTTTCGTGTACACCAAAATATGACATCACATTTTTGGAAAATGACGCAATAAGTATGTCATTGTATGACGCCATCAATCAGCTTATTCATTATACGGATGGCGAAAAGTTATGTCCCTTGACTAGATCTAAAGGTTGAAGGTCGTATAATTTTAAAGCTAAAGTTTTCTCGACTCAAGTGAAATCATTCAGTGGTCAAGTAAAAAAAATAGTCCGTGGGAGCGACAGCTATATTCAACAAGGTGGGATACAGGCTAATTTATCCCATGAGGTTTTATACCGTCAATGTCGGTATAAAAATGGGATAAATCCGTTTCTTTTGGCGTTTACTGCCTCAAAATACAAGCAACAAAGTCGATACTATAATTAAGTGAAATGCTTTGACTATTGGTGATTTTGCTCTTCATGGGCAGTTCTGTATGACTATATACCTACTAAAAAAACAGCACCGTGAAATGAGTTCTTCACGCAGAAAAGCGATGCTTGTTAAACATATTTGGCAGCTCAATCCTTTGTTTAAACTTCACACTTTTAGCATATTTCTCATTTACCTTTCTTATTTGTCACTTGTTCCTATAAATAATAAAATATGCGGAAAAGAAACACAACCGTCAATTTATAAAACTAAAGAATTACAAGCGTATTGATATATCAATATGCAGAGAAATGATAATGGCAGGTGATTTTAAGAAGTCTATATTACTGCTATTAATATGTTGAAACTTACTATTAAACTAATAATATATATGTTATTGTATAGTAAAAGTTACTAGAACAATGAAAAATTTTAAGCCACTTGTATTAACATATCAATACGTTTGTCTTTTTATTCAAAGTCACCCGCCACAATTGTTATGTAAATTCAACTTTTAGAAAAACATACTGGTTGCATACGTATCTGGAATATGAATATACGTGCACATGGTCTTACAAGTAATAGTTGGATAAATAGTTTAACATAATTCGGAATCATGTGTTTCTGTTCGTGACAAAATCTTCAAAAATAAAAACGTAACAAGACAGGGAAGGAGCAGTGTTTGGAAAACTACTTTGTGCGTAGTTTACAAATTTATACAATGATTCAAAGTTTGTAGGCAATCTCATTTTCAATCCGCTACATTAATAATTGTTGTATGCATGCGAAAGTGAAGTATACTTGGAAAATACTAAATATTAAACATCGATAAATATAATTGTGATTTTGAAAATTTAGTCGGATAACAGTTACAGCAATCGAGGACTCAATTTATGAGATCAACATGTTTATATAATGAATGAGGATGTGTTTTTGGCAGGATATCTTTAACATACAACACGATTGCATAGGATTTAGGATACTATTTGAGTCGACATATGTGATATTTATAAACTTTTTCTGTAACAACGTTCTTAAACGTGGTTCAATCCATATTTTGTGTAACGTACTCACATCAAAATAATATTACAAAAGTAAAGCGCAACACGACATGATTCGGTTAACATAATATTGAGTGGTGTTTACAAATGTATATAAAATGTATATGCTCAAAGTGAACATATTTACTTAATGTATTAATATTTGTACTAATTGTATGCTATAATCGAATGTTTTATTTATACATCAAAATAAATAATTATTCTTTTGCCTAAATAAACGACACGCTCTATTCCTCTATGGACATTTAATTATTTTAATTAATGCGTTTTAGAATTAGATAATTACTTTTTTGGTATTCTCTGTGCATCACATGTGCTTTTCAAATATTTTGATGGCTGATTAAAATAACAATGCCAAAAAAAAAGAACAGCAATCATAGAAACGCGATTTTATCGAGCTCATATTTTCATTTATAATTGGAATATTATCATTTATAATTGGATCAATATCTTCTTGCACCAACTTTCCAACCAAAAGCAGTCTAACTAAAAACTGTTTTTTTTCTACAATTTGCGATTGATAATTCTAAGGAGGATGAACTAAATAGAACCATATCTGGAAATAAACTATATAGATGTTGAGTTAAGTACAAATGTCCGAACAATCAAATTGTAGGTTATATACGTGTTAATATACGCACTCTGGTTGTAGTACTTACAGCCTTGTTCATGCATCCGTAACGATATGTCATGTGTGATCCTGGGTGGTATTCATCGTGCGCAGAGCAGACCTTAAACAACAAATTAGAAATATAATGCCTGTTCATATACAAACCTTCGTAGCGTTCAACTTATATCCACGTAACATACTTGTGTGCATACCAGCGCCATACGTTCCAAGCATACACAACAATGCAGTTTGAAACCTTACCACCATCCCGTTTACCTTCTTATACAAACACTCTGATTGTAATACCCCCACAGACACAAACATATTTGTTTATACGTATGAGCGTAGGCGAGCCATCACTCTAAATAAGTATCACTCCGCACATATACCTTTCAAATAACTCGCCAAACCACAAACATGTCTGTTTTTAATATTCTACTAATGTTAAACAAACGCTTAATCAATGTGAGCAAACACAAACAATTGAGAGAAATTCATTAAAATGTATGTAACTCTTTACAAATATTTAAAATGGTGTGTTTGTATTGACGAAATTAGCATACAAATCATGTCATTCAACCTCCTAGTTCTTACTCCCAAACCATTCAAATGCGACTCATAACCAATGCATTTATCCATAATCCTTATACCGTCCTACTACCTTTGTTGATAAATTGCATCAATGCCTATCATAATTAAATATTGTTTAGACAAAAACAACAGATACAACACAATACCAAACAAACAACCAAACAAAGCAAGTACTTGGTCAGTGTCACAGTTTGTGAATGTGATGCAGTCTTCCGGACGAGACACCGATGCTTGGTCCGATTTCGAGTCGTCACAGAAGTAGCACTGGGATGCGGTAATATTACCTTAACATGTAAAATCAAATGTTGATAAATTATTCTGCCAAACATTAATTTTTGAAAAATACTTGTATATAGTCAAACACAATTTGTCAAATATTCAACAGAGAGTGAGAAGAAATATTACAAGTTAAAAATAAACACGAATACGACTTTGTTCCTAATGATTAACAACATTTATCAGAAGTAATGTAAAGTTGTATTTCTTTTTTATTCGTATAACCTTACTTCTTTTTCTTGAGTATATTGACATAGAAGAACAATTGTTTGTGCAATATCTACTTGAGAAGTTGTTGAAAGTACAATTCTCCTATCGAGGAAACGTATGATAAACGTACAACTTCATGAGAGACTGCCATTTTCATCGTTGACTGTAAGTTTTCAGTAATAAAATACAGAAAAACAAAACGTTTGAAATTCAATCAAGACATTCTTTTCCTTATCAACCACTTTTACAATAGAACATTGGAATCATCGCCTTGAAACTGTCAATACAACATTGGGTCTTTAAACGTGTTTAAGGGCTAGAAAATATTAACATCTTTCAAAGAATTTACCACTCACAATATAAATGCCAAAATATGACATGTGAATATAATACTTAACAAACAATTTTTTTTTTATTCCAATGCCACTTAAGTATCGGAGTGTATTGAAGCGGTTAAGCGGTAGGCTTTTATAGTTTTAGTATTCAAATAACTATGACCCAACTGTGACTATTATAACAATATAAAGTGAACTGCAATTGCTGTTTAACGCGTGTTTTCCAAAACAAAACACGCGTAAGGATACATTATATCGATATATAGAAGTCTATCAAGACAGTGTATGCTTATGTTTTAAGCTTTAAAATAAATGACGAGACGAAGTTGATGCGTGTTCTGTTTGTGGCGAAAAATGTTTAATTTCTGTGGTTCAGATTAACATCTGACAAGTGAGTAGCAATATTTTAATAAAACCTTAATGTTTACCCTTTTATCGATGTTTGATTTGTTGTGCTTTAAAGTAACAACATATGGGCCATGTTTGAGATTAGGGCGCTGAACCGGGTAAAAACGTCCAATACTGTGTTTGGTATTGACAGTTCAGCGGCAGTGACCCGTGTTGTATTCATCTGTTTGTGTTAGTCGTGTATTTTTTTCTAACATGTAAAAACTCGTATTGATGAAAACCATTGCAAATGTCGTTGATGTTTTATGTAAAAATAGTACCTTGTCTAATGCCACACAGGCGACTGTTACAATCATTTGCATATCCGCAGCATCTGAGATATAAAACAAATTGCTTTTTTTTCGAATCAGTTTGCATCCATCGCCAAGTGCATTGTTTATTACGTTATGCAAGCAAGCATCGTTTGACATATTAACGTTTTAGCGTTAAAAGGCCCACCACATTTTGCAAGTTAAATAAAAAATAATGTATGCAAACAAAATAACAAATTATCAAAGTAACATAAGTACTCAAAATCAACGAATATTTCGCAAAATATTTCGTAAAATGAAGTAAACCCAGAACAAGTCAGAGTTCCGTATAGCAGTAGCAAAATTTCAACGCTAGATGAGGTATGGTAACATATATATATATAATGCAAATCTTATAATGAAGTTACACATGTCATTATATATCATATATACAAGTTTGTACCAAATCCTTACAGTAATTTTACAGAAACAATGAAACGTGTTAGTGGTTCATTAGAAGTGCGAATGAATTGAGCCTTAAGGCGAATACAATTGCTCTATTCATTTTGGGAATGGCTTGGTGGGGTAGGGCGTACTCACTGGGAGCAAACGATGCCCTCATCCCGCTTTCCTGTCGCAACTGCTGTACCGCCATTGCAGTGCTATAAGTACCAGAACAGCAAAGAATATAATACTATATATTTCCATTGTTTAACATAGCATTTTATAACCAAAAACATCTACAATATAAATTACATTAAATTCTGCATATTTCAAGGCAAGAAGCATTTTTATTCAATACACCGAATAACATAAACTATTTTGTTTGTACATTGACCTTTTAATAATAAATACACGTTTCTTTAATGAATAGTACGTTTATCTTAATAATAGTCCAGCATAAGTAATTTCTTGCTGTTATATAATATTTCAATTCTTGCTTCAGCAGATGACAATACAGATCGTGTATATAAAGACAAAACAAATGGACGGGTTTCCCGCATTTGCAAAAATACTTGATACATTTATTCTTACCAAGCATCCAAATATAGATTTTGCAAACACATGTAGGCGATGTTTCATGATTTCAGACATTCACCTTACTGTTTGGTAAATAACATTGTTGTTTTTTTAAATAGACAAAAATATTCAAAGCAACAAATAATTGAATGACATTATTTCAAGCTCCATCCTTACTGTACTTGATTTGCAGCCTCCTCTGTACTGAATTGTAAACGCGTCTGTAATCACCTGCTCCATATAACATTCCTGTGAACGAGACAACACTCATGTGTCAGATAAACGTTTTAATTTGACGTCGTTATATTTGGCTAAAAGGCAACAGTTTTGATTAGTTTCAAATATACGCAATGATCATTAACGTATTTAACACATTTGTTTACGTAAACATAGCATTGTAATGCAGATTTCGTTCCGTAGTTTAAGAACAACTTTCAATAAACAAAAGCAAAAAACATATTTTACACCAAGTTATATGTGCATTTTTATGACTTTTCCAGTAGTTCTTTATAAAAAATCTTGAGCGTTACTGTAAAGAATTTTGTGAAATCATTGAGCTTTTTAAATCTCA
Source organism: Dreissena polymorpha (assembly GCF_020536995.1). Classification (NCBI taxonomy): domain Eukaryota; kingdom Metazoa; phylum Mollusca; class Bivalvia; order Myida; family Dreissenidae; genus Dreissena; species Dreissena polymorpha. The sequence continues at coordinate 12,548,643 of NC_068360.1, forward strand.
GACAGCTTTTATTATAAAGTAAGACGAGAAATAGGCAGTAGAAGATTGTTATTTATTTACATCTGTAAAAATATAAACGGAGTTGTTTTTAACATTATCATGTTTTATTTGATGTGCCACTGTTACTGTTGGTGTGTTTTTGTAGATTTGTTTCTTTTCTGTGCAATGCATGGCAAATGTATGAAATCTGATCATTTAGTTTCATGGTTGATGAAATAAAACAACCTGCATTGTATTTGTCCAAGAGATCCATTCTAAAACGTGAACTAAGTCGAAGTTCCTATGACGCCTTTGCAACATGATCTGGATTTAGCATACAGTCTTTCTAAATTTAACCGGTCGGATAAATTTAGATCGCACCATAATTACTGCAACTTTGAAGGAAGGCTAGACATATGAAAATATTTAACTATTTTAAAGAACAGTCACAAATTGATTGTTTACAGTCTTACTGTTCTTTACAGTTATTTAAACCCCATTCGATAGCGATTCTAGACGTCGTCTTGAAAGACATATGCGCGACTTCGTCTATTAAGAAAAAGGCCTCGTTCAGCGGCAAAATAAACCACGAACGTTGTATGATTGCCTTGTACAACCCCAACTGGTTTTAATATATAGTATATATATAGTAACAACTGTATAAAATATTACTGTTTCCAGTTTTTCATTTAACAAATTATTTGCGTTGGGAATTTTCCCGTACGTGAATTACCACTATGTTAATTGTCACAACAACACATTACACACTCCATAAGTTACAGTCAGGATATTAGTAGGCCAAAAATACTATAATAAAGTTAGGACTTTAAAAGTTGTTTGTTTTCAAATTCAAACCGACCCAATTATTGCTTTTTTCGAATCGTAAATTTTGTTGTGGACTTTTGATATTTCAATCGTCTATTTGCTGAATTCGCTTAAATAACTATTATTTATTTTTAGTTTTGGATCATGTTTTGCGACATTCGATCATATTTAGTGAATCAATAATAAATCAACTAGACTTACCTAAAGAAAGAAAGTTTAAATTGCGATTTGGAAAATTTCTGCAAATAATTGCAAATTGCAATAAATAAGAAATCGTTAAAAAAGTTTTCAACGACAAACAGTTTAGCAAACCAACTCTATATTTTTGACGGTGTTAGCTAAAAAAAACTTTTCTGTCCGTATTTACGCATGTTATGAATGTTCATTCAAAAAGATCAAAGTCTTTCAGTGGTTTATTAATGAATAGAGATTACAGTGCACTGTAGTATGTCATTCATGACTCAATGTATATTACTACCAAAGCCTGACTTGACATAATTATGTTGATGCTGGATGTATCAAAATTTGTTTTGTTTTTCAATAAAACTTGTGTGATAGTCTCAGGAAAAACTAGAATTTATAGAAATTGCGGTTTTAACGATAGTTTAATTGATCTAAAGATTACGATCAAGGCCTGCTCTGTGTGACGTCATCCTCTGTGTATAGGAAAGAATGGCCAGCAGTTTGATAAGTTAACTACTTTTCACACATAAATACACCATGATATTAGTTCGACATTTATGATTATGTACATATGTTTGGATTGTATTCTTTTTGTTAAAATTCGTTTTCAAACCCAAGCACAAACTCTAATAATACGATTGTTTTATCGTTTTATAAATAATAACAAATGACTTATTTGTTTACCTCGGTCCTGTTGTCGCAAATCTCCTGCTTTGTGCAATCTCTTAGCTCAAGAGCGTTGTTGCAGAGTCGACACTTCAGTTGATACTCAGGGGGGATTTCCAGGGCAAACACTGTATTGAATACATTAGCGTTTATTTCGAAATCAACATTACGGATTTGTGAAAATTGTTCTTCAATTGAATGTTAAATGAAACCTTTAACGTTTTGTTTTCATCAATTTTCAAAATATAACGGTGCGCAATAGTTTTAGTAGATCTATAATTGAATGACACAGATACAAATTGTTTAAATAGACCATTCGCAAAAAGTCATTTAAACTGAATGTATATTCCAATGTCCTTGGCATTTCTGAGTAGTCAAAACATATACATTTAAAGAAAAAAAGACACGCACTTACACGAAATCAGAGATTTGTTTTGTAACACTTTGATAAAAATCTTAGCTTACCACCAATCAAGAAGAAAGTGATCCAAATAGCAAGTTGCTTGTGTGTATCTTAAATAAAACAATTAAACTAATACACAATATCTTTCTTTTCATTTCAAAATATGATTGAATAAGCGGGTAATTTCTTGAACATACGCATGAAATAATTACTAAATTAACATTGTTGCTGTAAATATCTCTTAACATAACACAAAATACAATAGTAGCGACAAATAAATCAAAACCCAAATCATCCTATTATATTTCTTGTTATCAAATATCGCCAGGTAAATGAATGATTAACGCATGTGTTGTCATGAAGCACGGTAATGAAATTGTTTCATATAAAACATTGAAAAACAGTTAGATATTCAACGAACAATGACGCATATTTCATACAATTAAATGTTTGAGACCCTGTACCCTAAAACCACATACCAATCCCAACTAGTCAATAAGGTTTGTACTGCAGAATAATGCAGTCTAAGATATGCATAAGATAAATATTTACTCACTCATTTTCACATACGCTGTCTAGCTGAAAACGTAAATGAAACCTTCTATTAGAATTTATTACATTATGATACAATACATATATTATTCCAGTCAGAGTTCAAAATAAAAACAGAACCAATAATTCATTTTATATATTTGACTCAATATTTCTCTGTTGACTTACCAAAAGCTGTGTGACTGTCATTTTATGATTAATTGTTTTAAGATAACAAGTCAAACATACGAATTATGCACTATTCTTTAAGCATAAAAGCAGTGTCTTTTGTTAAAAAACTATTCGATGTATTAGAAACATATTATGGTCGCATCCCCTTGTCGGCATTTTTGTAAGATATCGGATCCGTCAGTACACTCAATTAACATTTGTATAAACATATTTTAAAATCCAATATTAACATTGACCAGAATATTTGCATACTACGAAGACGGGTTAGATATAATTTTAATGATCGTAATCGAATATTAACGTAGAAATTGCTAAATCCAGTTTTTCGTATCATAACAAACGATGTATTTTGGCTAAATTTCACTCAAAGTCTTGTGATTTAATTTCCAAATATAACATTTCTTTAAAATGACATTAGCTAATGGAATTCCCAAGCCATCATTTATGGAGATGTTTTGAAGCGTTTTCGCAAATTGTAATATCTTAAAACAAATGTGTTATTAAAATTTTCAATTTTACTTACTCATTTTTATCAAAAGAAATGATGCTGACGTACTTAAAAACACATGCTTGTCGGTTTTCGATTCACTATATCTTTCTTCTGTTAAAATTTGGAATTAATAATGAAATGACCATTTTATATGTTTGATTTTAAGATATTCAATAAACACAGCTGATTTTATTGGTAATTCGATGTAACAGTACTTCCCCTTTACTATTTTTTTTTCAATGTACAGTACTGTCGCTTTAATTATATTGGATTTTGTTGCTGGTTGCGTCATCGTGTCATCGATTGTAAATAAAGTCATCCGATCCACGTTTACTGTTTTGGCTACATGCATAGGTCAACATATGTCTATCCTTAAATTTTATTAATATTTGTTCTCTGACGGGCGTTTCTTGTTTGATTTATTTTTAGAAGTCACATAAACAACCAAGCTATGTAATGTGGAACTTTAACACCCAATGTTGATGCTTCATCCTGTATTTGCACGATCATCATCTGAAAGGTCAACTATTTGATGCTTTATTCTTAAATATTTTTGTAAAAGGAAGGGATGTTGTTGACACGTGTTCGTTATTTCATGTAATCGTTCCTCAAAAAGTTGTAACTCTATTGCTCTGGTCTCCTTACTACCGTTGAGTAATTAAATGGTAATTAAACTGAATGCGTTTTAATTACCTTTTACTATTGCTAAATTTGAGTTGCATTGCTATGAGGTAAAATTTTATTTACATTGATTTGAATATTGATGGGCTAAGTGTGAGGTTAAGCGCTCTAAAACCGGTTTAAACCCCCAGTGCTTTGGATTGACCGTTTCAAGGCGGTGGTCCCAGCTTTATTCTGTTATGTGTGTATGTTGTTTCGTATTGTTTTGGCAATTGGTCACTTTCCTTAAATAAAGGACCAACTAATTGTATAAAATGAGAATGCAATACTGCTCCAGCAGCTGGAGTTTCACTTTTTTATATTAAATCTCGCGATGAGCGCTCTATGTCAATGACCAAATTTTGCCTTTGGATTGTGTGTGTTATCGTAACGCCTCTTGCTGTTGATTTTTCAACGAACCATGAACTTTGACAAAAGCATTTAAGGTTCACATGTGTAATGTTATTCTGAAATCAAAACAAACTTAGTTGTATTAATTGTTTTGATACCAAAACGTGAATTCCTAACACATTATAATGCCCAACGAGCGAGTATATTATTGGACTGAAGCACGTTCAACTCGATATCCTCGAGAAATATGAGGCACTTGATTAAAAATGTTGCCGTATATTACCGCAATAACCGAACAACCACATGATAAGTCCTCCAAACACGCAAGGCTCCCTTGACAACGTCATGATTTACTGTTTATTAATATTACAATTATAAAACAGTTTGCGTTCCTCGCGACAAGATTTGACAAACATATGGAATTAAAACGCCAATATACACTCACTCAAATATACGAATGTCAGCGCAAAACCAATGAGTTATCGTATATGTTCTATCAATTTACCTCCAATAAAAATGGCCATGGCAACCGGCATTAAATTGACATCATGTTAATAACCACATGATATATAATCAAGGTTCCTGTACCACGTGACATTTTATGCTATGTGTGGGACATACTACTGTAAACAAACCATCTCATCCAAACTCATTCTTTTATCATTTAATTCTTAAACGAATTCAATCAAACAAAGACGACTGTCCGATCATAATCAAAATACACCAATGCGTGAAGTATCTTGCGCGGAAATTACGTATTGTGTGCAAAAAACTGCAACCGCGCATTTACATTTGACAAGCTATGTGTGGTATATGTTTCTGTTGTCGCCAATATATGTAATAATATTTCATTCAATATTGTGAAACTGTGGAGCGGAACATATAAGTTGTACAATAGAAACACATCAAGAAGCTTGTATTTTTTGAAACCTTAAATCTTTATTATGTTTGTTCAGAATAGTAAAATGCTATGTGTGGGACACGAAATTATAATGCTATGTGTGGTATATAAATTCAAATCGTTAAAATTATACTAGTGTAATCCTCTGAGTGTTATGGGTAAGCAAAACGATTTGCAATATGTTCCAATTATGTCACGTTGAAACTATATTTTAAAATGCTGTTAATTGATATGTCTTGTTTTATTTCATAACACAAATGGTATTTATTATAACATACCAAAAAACTCAAAATGCTTCTGCATACAGTCCTGTCAGAAATGACCCTTGCTAACTACCAAACTTAATATATTTTGTCTGCACATCAATGGAATTATAAATATGCAAGCATATTCATTCGAATGTAAACGGCCCCTCTGGGAAGTAATCAAAGCACTGAATGCATCCTGTTTTTTCGCTATTATATATACATGTTTTATATTGTGTAAAAACTCATCGCTGTGAAATGATGAAACATCTTTGACATGTACTCACAGGGTTTTGGTTGTACCCCCAGATGTTTTTTAATCGTCATGAACGAGTATTTTATTATATCTTACAATTTATATGCATTTACACGTATGATTAAGTATTAAAAAGCTCTATTCTTCGCTTCACCGATATATGAATGTAAGTTTGTGGCATCGAATTTGCATAAAGTCGAATGTTTTATAAATAAATAAGATGTCAAAATTTACTTTGTGCATCGATGAAGCGAAGAAAAAAACGTTTCAATTTTTATAATAACAACTATTTCATGTATTTCGATTGTGGATATGTTTTCAATGATTTGTTTATAAAGACAAAGTATTGGGGATCTATTCGCGCATAACCACTCCCATTTCCAATACTCAGTATCGGCCGTTTACATGTAGCACGTGCCATGACAAACAAAATAGTTACAAGCTAGAAATCCTCGTGCACCGCGTACGTCGAGGAAACTTACATATATGTACTTCATCGAAAATAAAAGCTAGACACATGATATCCTCTAGCCAATCTGTATATTTAAAGGTAAAATAATGAAACCGATGGTAATTGTTATTATTTATAAATGTGTTTGTGGCGTAAGAGTGGTTTGATAATTGAAGCATAACCGGCAAGATGGTGATTAAGTTCACTGTGACGGTCGATCAAATCGAAATATCATTTAAAGTTGTATTATAGCTCGAAAATATAAACCTGGCACTCGTGAATTCTATTAATAATTACATAAATTAGACGCTACGGTGGTGTCCTAAATTTTATCTCATTAAGTCCGTATGGTTTAAACGAGTTGCACGTGGTCATTTGTTTTTGTTTTTCTAGCGGGTTATACTGGCTGTAGTAATACATTAACATACATATCTTATATTGATCCGTAGAATTTCAAATAATTGTAAAATGTAATCGACGTAATATTTGTCATAGGTTTATGTTGTTATCAGAAAAAAGTTTAGTATTGACATTTTTGCCAAATGTAAATGTATGTCATGCGAAATTCAAATTTGTTATTACTAATAGTTAGTAATGCGGCGTCGGATCTGACACAGTGGAAGTTACCCTACTTTTAAGTAAATTTTGTAGTTTGGAGCAAGAAAGGTACGGTCGATCTGCATTAGTTGTGAGCTTATAACTCAAGAAAGAGGTGTTAGGACCTAGTTATTAAAGCCAAGAATTGAAAATTAAGTCGCCATTTTAAAGTGCCTGCTTTTAAAAGTTACACACCTGCTCATACTATTGTGTCTGCATATTTGTGGTTGTCATGGACTAAATTAATTGCTTTGGAATAAGTATTTTGATTCCATTTGATTTCTAAAAGGACAGTTACATTGTTGCTTTTTTTGTCAGTATGTTTTTTCTAACCTTGACATGTTTCATCTTTTCTCTAAAATTCATTGATTAGTGTTTATTGTTTTGGCAATAAATTACCTAAATTTATATACAATCGGTTTGATGCAAGTCTGTTATGAAATCAGGTTAATTTTTTTACCGATTATATGTTGTTATCATTGTTTTAATTATTTTAATGATTTGCATTCAAAATCGAATACAATAATCATGATTTTAACAATTCTGTTATACAGGAGAATTATTTTCAAGCTCAAAACTCTGAAAAACCTGGATTAAAACAAAATTAAATAACAAGAAGCAATATGATTTTTTTTAATTATATTGAATAATTTACAACAATTTTAAATCATGTTCTTTTTACGGTCAATGTCTTGATTTGGATTGTCAGAACTTCAATCTCAAAAGAGCCACCACAACTCCACAATGCAAATGTTTTCACTTTGTTCCTGATATATTAATTCCAATGTATGCAGAGCTGCTATAACAAAGAAAAGCTTTGAAATTGTAATTGAAAAGAACTATAAATAAAACATTTTGAAGGCTTTGCGTTGCATACTCAATTTTTATTTTTTATTATTTTCGGAAAGTACTATACAGGCATATCGATATGTTGAGAGTTGTATCCCAAACATAGCATTTTCATTTTGTGGCCCACACATAGCAATTACGCATAAGTAACAATGAAATAAAAATAAAGCGTACTCTAGCAAATAAAGTTATTGTGGTGTTTTTCTGCTAAGAATTACAATTTCCGCCGTATGTTTCGATGAACAAACAGCACTATCATGACTATATTCCTAATTAAATTAAAATATACCACACATAGCATGTCAATTTATGTTGAATTCAAGTGCGCGGTTGCAGGTTTTGCAAAAATTGCTTAACTTATCAACCAGAAACTTTTTTATGTACATCAATATCGAGTATGACCGGGCACTAGTCTTTGTTTGGTGCAAATGTATTATGTTTTAATAGAGAAACATGGAAAATGTTACCTGAAGATCCGATGGGTTACTTTTGTATATGTTTGGTTTGTTGATTCTTCGTATCTGAAACCGCCAGATTATAATGCGTAATATTATATAATTTTATTCAATAATGCCCACCGTGTCAAAATCGGATTCACTCTGTGGGTTAATGTTTTCATTATAGTCATTTACCAACATTAAAGAATATGTGTTTATGAAACACTTTATCCACCACATATTTGACCTTTGACCTTGAAGATGACCTTGACTTTTCACGCTCAAAATGTCCAGCTTCATGGGATGCACATGCATGTCAAATGTGAAGTTGCTATCTTCAATATTGCAAAAGTTATGACAAATGTTAAAGTTTGACGCAAACAACCAACAAAACCAACAAACAGACAGAGCAAAAACAATATGCCCCTCAGTATAGACTGGGTGACATAAAAATCTTTCTTTTCTGTAACCGCAGCCAATAGGTTGGGTAGGTGGTATGTAATATCATGTAGTGGTCCTCAAGTAATTCGTTTTGTCCATGACCC